>NW_018238629.1:1201-6973 GCF_001263595.1 Phalaenopsis equestris | reverse complement strand
CAAAAATCAACAAGGTGCCACACACTCATGTTTACACACTTTTACACATAAAATAAAGAATCACAAGAAGCCCCTTCCATAGAAGAATCACATGTAAGCTTCAATAATCGTACTCAACTTCAGTAGTAGATAGTGTCACTATTGTTTGTAAAGTAGCCTTCAAGTTAATCACACATCCACCAATAATAAACATGTATCATGTAAGTGATCTCCTTCTATCAAGATCTCCAATCATGTAAGTGACCCGGACTACAAACAAACATCTTTTGTTCCCCATAGATACCTGAGGATCCGGTGAACTACTTTTCAATATTCCGTAACCAAATTGTTAATATATCTACTAATTACACTGACTGCATATGATAAATTTGGATGAGAACATATCATAGTATACATGAGAGATCACACTACAATGGAATATAAAACTTGAGACATATATTTAATCTCATTCTCAGATTGTAAACACAAAGCTGATGAAAGTCTGAAATGCGCAGCTAATAGAGTAATAACATGCTTGGCATTTTGCATATTAAATCTATTTAATACTATTTCAATGTACTAGTTTTGACTTAGAAATAATTTACCTTCATTTCTATCACTTTGAACCTCCATGCCAAGTATTTTTTTTGTAGCTCTCAAATCTTTCATTTCAAACTCACTGTTAAGTCGAGTTTTTAATGTCTTGATACATTCTTTATCCTTATCAGCTATCAACATATTATCAATATATAAGAGCAAGTAGATAAATAACCCATTAGTATTTTTCTTAAAGTAAACACAACTATCAAAACAACTTCTCTTAAAATTTTTAGTAATCATGAAAGAGTCAAACTTCTTATACCATTTCCTAGGAATCTGTTTCAAATCGTACAAAGATTTCTTCAACCAACAAACATAGTGGGAAAACAAAGTCATCATGATTTTCTAAATTTGACTCATAAGTTATGCCCAAGGATGTAGTTGTTTCAATATGAAGTTCCACTTCTATGCTAGACATTTCCTTATGATCATCATTTTTAGATTCTATAATAGATATTTTATGTAACATCATAGACTCATCAAATATAACATTTCTATTAATGATCACTTTCATGATTTTTCAACGCCATAACTTATAACCTTTTACTCTACTTTAATAACCAAGAAATACACACTTCATAAATCCAGGCTCTAATCATTATTAAAATGAACATATGCAGAACGATGAAAACTTCCTTAATTAGAGTAATCTTTAGGATTAATTGATCAAATATCCTATAATTTTTTCTTGTCAATAGCAATGGAAGGAGAAAATTCACCAATTAGCAAGCTGTAGAAGCAACTTCAACCCAAAATGGTTTAGGTAGCTTGGCAATAGAGAGTAAGCAATGAAACTTCTCCATTATAGTTTTATTCATTCACTCTGCTACACCATTTTGCTGAGGTGTGTGTCGGACTGTGAAGTCTCTTATAATTAAGCTTAACTCATTTTTGTTTCTCAAACACACAATGTTCACACACCTTCAATTTTGTAATGTTTTGACCATTTAGAAGTCTTTTTTTGCTCAGTAAAGTCATCCCATTCTCACTCATATGTTCAATGCGCATATACCAAAGTCTAGTTGCTTCATCTTCTAATATGAAAGACGTAGTAACTGCTACATCACCTACCACAATAAGGACTTGCATGACATATAACCCTACAACCTTCTTCTGTCCTTTCATCATAATAAGAGATCTTTTGCCTACCTTCAAAACTCCACCATCACCAAAGTACTTATACCAATTAACATCAAGATGAATTAAGGAAATTAGATTCCTTTTTAGATCTAGGACATGTCTCACATCTCCAAGTGTTCTAATGTCTCCGTCAAACATTTTGATTCTAATAGTTACGACATTGATTATCATATAAGGATCATTATTAGCCATTAACATGATAACCTTTGACACTATTCATATGTTGAAAAACAATCCCTAATAGGACACATATGAAATGTGCAAGCTGAATCAAGAACCCAGTCATTACAAGATTCTCCTTTGGAGACAACTAGGATTTCACCAACATTAATAGCTTCTTCAACAACACTGGCTTCACCAGAATGATCTGATTGTTTGCCCTTTTGATTTGAAGTTGTCTTTCTATTTTTATTCTATAATGTGTAACATTCAGATTTGATGTGTTCACTTTTCTTACAGTAATTGCATATCTACTCATTATTTCTAGATTTTGATATACTCTTTGTATGAGCACCAAAACTCCTATTTTCAGTTCTATCTTGAACGATAAGGTCTTCTCCTTGAGCAACAAGTTCATCCAAAAGTTGATTTATATTCTTCTTAGAAAGTAAAGCATCATATACTTCATCTAGAGTTAATGTCTCTCACCCACAGAAGATTTTATCTTTAAATGTTATATATGATGAAGACAGTGAGCACAATAAGATTAATGTCAACTCTTCTTCGTCATACTTAACTTCTATGACTTTCAAATCAGAGACAATTTCCTTAAAGACAATTAATAGATGCATCTTCTATCATTCTATGAGAGTGTAAACACTGCTTTAAGTGCAACTTACTGGTCATACTTTTTTGTAAGCGCAATTGCTTTAATTTGAGTCATAACATGGTGACGGTTTTTTTTTCAAACATCAAGTAGAATTTGATTTGATAGATGAAAATGAATTTGAGAAAGAACCTTTCAATCTTTACGTTGCTTCTCCTCCAAAATTCATGATGAGGGCTTCCTTTCAAACCCACGTGGCACATCGTTAAGATCTATCTGTGCTAAGACTCCTCTCATCTTAACCTACCAAAGAGAAAATTTGTTGTTGCAATCTAAATGAGGAATGTTATACTTTACTATGTTCTTCATCGAAATCAAGTATGACTCGAATACCACTTGTTGTAATTTAATATTAAATCGATACAACAAATAATGAAATAAACAAAAATCAAAGAACATACATATTTTAAGTGGAAATCCAAGATAGAAAAAATCACGAGCAAATGAGGAGAATTCACTATATCAAAAAAGAGATTACAAGTGGAGTGTGTCTTGCACAAAACAAAAGAGGGTTATTTATAATTTTAGCAATATTCGTTTATAAGGAAAAATTAAAAGAGAGCCAATAATACAGTGACACACAAATTGCAATCCAATGACTATTAACAGCTTGATATAACAATCAAAACATTTAATTCGAGTGCTCGAAGTTTCATTTTGAAGCCACAATCCTTGTGGTCATAACTTTCTTATGAGATAAAATGGGACCCATAAAATTCAGGTAATAAATATAGCAGTTAATTATACAGTGGCGTGCTCAAATCTCATCCATCATCTGTACCCAACCAGCAAAAATTATCACTAAGGCTTCAATCAAATCTTCCAAATTCAGCAAAAAAATACCATAAACAGCACTCAACTCTCCCCATTAATAAAGCTCAAAATTCTATATAAGCGCATAAAGGAAGCCAGTAAATCTCAATAAACAACCAAAACATGGTACTTCTAAAACACCACCCCACTCTTCCGTGAAGCTAGCCTCTCCTTGGCAAGAAATCATGCTTTAGATAATATATCTGCCCACAGATAGATCCAAGTACGTACTCATTTCCATTATAATAACTTCCCTATTCTTGCAACAGCTGGGTACCTTCAATCTCCAAACAATCTTCATCCAACTCACTGATTACTTTCTATAATCTCAAACTGTAAACTTTTTTTTTTTATGTCATTTATCTCAACCTTGAACTGCAATTTACTTGGGTTACTCTTCAGCACGAAATGGCCCTTGCTGCTACAGCTGAGGTAGTGCTAGGTTCCATTTCCTTTGGCATATTCTGGATACTTGCAGTCTTCCCAGCAGTCCCTTTCCTTCCCATCGGAAGAACAGCAGGCTCCCTCCTTGGCGCCCTTCTCATGGTCATCTTCCGTGTCATAACTCCTGAACAAGCCTACTCATCCATCGACATGCCCATCCTCAGCCTCCTCTTCGGCACCATGGTTGTCAGCATCTACCTTGAAAAAGCCCACATGTTCAAATACTTGAGTCAGCTTCTTTCATGGAAATCCAAGGGTGGCAGAGACCTGCTCTGCAGAATCTGCATCATTTCAGCTTTTTCAAGCGCTCTGTTCACAAATGACACCACCTGCATTGTTTTAACAGAATTCGTTCTTAAACTCGCAAAGCAAAACAAGCTCCCACCAAAACCATTTTTGCTTGCACTTGCCTCAAGTGCCAATATTGGTTCCACCACAACTCCCATTGGTAACCCTCAGAATCTAGTTATTGCAGTACAGAGTAAGATCTCATTTGGAAAATTCCTAGTAGGAATCCTTCCTGCAATGGTTGCTGGGATAGTGATAAACACCATAATTCTATTGTGTATGTATTGGAAATCCTTGTCCCCTGTGAAGGACGAAGAGGAGGTGGTTGAAGAAACTGTGGTGGATGGTGAGGTCCTGTTTCATAAGTTTTCTCCTGCAAGAATGTCACACCTTTCGAATCAGAATTCACAAGTGGAGGTTGGGGGAGATGAAGAGGAGAAGAACAGCGTTCAGATGAGTGGTGGGAGAGAGACGAGCTTGATGATTGGGGCTGAGGTGGAGAAGAAGAGCATTAGCAGGAAGGCTTTGTGCTTGAAAGGGTGTGTGTATTTGGTTACTGTTGGAATGTTGGCTGCTCTGTTGGTAGGGCTAAACATGTCTTGGACTGCAATTACTGCTGCGCTTGTTCTCATTGTTATTGATTTTAGGGATGCTGGGCCTTGTCTTGATAAGGTAATTATGCAAAATTTATATTATTTTAAAATCAAACTATACTTGTTCATGTTATTCAGCAGTGGAATTCTCTATAATGGTTTATGAAAGAAAAAGATAAGCCTGTCAGAAATTTGTATTTTTTCCTTCATTCTACAGTAATTCTGACATATATCACCATAAATTTTAGTTCCAAATATGGACCAAGCCAATGAAAACCAAAAAAGGAAGAGAGGAAGAAGGGAGCTTAGAGAAAGAGGCTTGGAAATTTTGCTATGCTATTGTCAAAAAGTATAAATTAATGTAATAAAAAATGTGAATTATACTTATTTTCTCAAAAACCTCACACAATTTAAATTATAAAGCATGAGTAAAGGAATGCTTGCTGTGAAATTAATAGATTTATAGAGCCCATAGCTATCAAAATATATGAAAAAGTCATGGACTCCAATTAGGGGAAGAGATGCATCTTTAAGTACATTAAGTTTTCTAACTAAATCCCCAACAACTTCAGTTTCAGGTAACAATTAGCTTTGGTATATTTTGATGGGTGCATCTGACAAGTTTTTTTATTTTTTTGTAATTGGAAGAGCAACCTTTGACAACTTTGACTGACAAATTCATGGGAAAATAGAACTTTTTATGGGAATATGCACTATATATTTGCTTATAAATTTTAATCTAATCTTAGTCTAGCTCATTCTAGTACAACCTTAACTTGATTATAGTTCCATCAGAGCTGGGCTTGGCTTATTAACTAGCTTGTTTAATTTGATTTGAGTTTCATTTAAACGAAAAATCAATCAGAGCAATCCTTTAGATATCTAACCTAAATTTGTAATACTTATAATTAAGCTGGATGAACCATAATAATATTCTTGATGACTCACTCAGAAAAAAATAAAGAAAGGAAGAAGAGTTGCATGCATGATAAGCTTCAATTTTCCCACACACACAGGCACACACACATATGCCACCTTATCCATGTATGTATGTATATATATATATATATGTATATATATATATATATG
>NW_018238629.1:0-1122 GCF_001263595.1 Phalaenopsis equestris | reverse complement strand
TATATATATATATATTAAAAGTTAAAATAATGATATTTTTATTATGAGATGAAAAATTTGGGTGGTAAAAACATAGAAAATAAAATTTAGATGTTAGACATACAGATACATAAGAATTGGTTGGTATGTGAGGCAATTCTTACGCATTTAATTATTTTTTGCATCCTGACACTCTTGTTCCCAAACTATGTTCAGGTTTCATATTCTTTATTAATATTCTTCTGCGGCATGTTCATCACTGTAGAAGGATTCAACAGAACAGGAATACCAAGTGTTTTTTGGAACTTCATGGAACCTCATGCAAGGATTAACCATGCAACTGGAATGGCTGTGCTCGCTCTTGTTGTGCTTCTCCTATCAAATGTTGCTTCCAATGTTCCTACTGGTAATTTGACTCACTTATATTTTTATTTTTCTATTGCACAATTATTAGTAGTAATGTTCCATTTGCAGGGATTATTTCATACACAACACTTGAACATTAGTATTCATCAAATTAGTATTAATGTGCTTTTAGTTGAGTATAAAATTACATATATAAAAACTCACCGGATAAATAATTGAAGTAACATGCCACTAAAAAAGTGGCCTTGACTGTGGATACTGCGTTCTTAATATAAACTTTAGAGAACTCTCACCTGACAACAAGCAAGCAGACCTTGGAACTTGTGTGATAGGCAAGAGCAGGTGCGCCATATTGAGTTAACATGATTAAGTTATAGCAAAAACTAAATAGAAGAATAGAGAGGATTCTGTAAGAACATTTAAGTATTAGGTATTATGTATTCTACTAACTGAAGGTGACATAGTAAATGGTATTTATAGGGAAGCTATAGTATCTTTCTGTTACGAAATGTTTTAGATGATTATCAGTATTCGGTTGGGATGAGCAGATGTGGAGACAAGGACCTACTGTTATTGTATATGCTGAAGAGTTTGGTGAATGATTTATTCTGTTTTATATCATTGCCATGCAAGATAATTTTCTGTCTTGGATTAATTGTGTGCTTAGAACGGAGATGGATGAGCTATGTTGAAGAGAGGAGTTTGGTAAATAGGTCTTCATAATTGATCTTGATTGTGATGTGTTAATATGATTTGAGATTTAATACAATCACATAT
>NW_018238628.1:0-2563 GCF_001263595.1 Phalaenopsis equestris | reverse complement strand
GGTTTTTACTGAATACTTGGTTGTTTGACATCTGACAGGTGAGCCAAAAGACCTAATTATTTGAAGAATTTATGCCATTTTTTTTATTTCCCGAAGTGTTATAACCTTTTGATCATGGCAACTTTATCACTATTTTTATGCGTGTGAGATTTTATCATAACATAATATAACTCACATCTTTATATCGCTCTAAATGTTCTAACATGTTCAAACTTGAAATGTTATTACACTAGAAATAACTTCTTGGGATTCTTGGCCATATTATCTCTCCCACAACAAAGCCTTGGGTGAATTAAAAACCATGCATCATGGAATAAGAAGAAATAAGTTATGATATTTGTCATAGTAGATGCATGAAACTCATCTATTCTATTCTTTGCCTCTAATAAGAACAAAAATGTATCATCAAACTCCTGATGAAATAAAAAAGGTCTATTTTTACACATGCATGTATGAAAAGAAGTCCTTGATGTTTTCATCTTCTAAAGTTCAGTAAAATATTTTATCTTTTGCATAAACTTGTTTGACTTGTAATTGTATTCTTTGATGCATTATTCTTCATCTTCATTTAATTTTTCTTGACATTCCGGCATGCTCCCTTTGACAGCATCCATCATTATAAAGGAGAGCACATGACTGCCTTCTCCTTGATGAATCTTTGGTTTGAAAATTCTTATAATTAAATTAGTTGTTAAGCATAGGTTATGGGTGTTAAAATCAGGGGTAAAATCACTAAATATTTGATTTTTTTAGGTATTGGGCAAAAGGTTATAACACCTAAATTTTTATATTTATGTTTATAACACTTTGGGTATTTGGTGTCATAAATTTATCCATGAAAGATTGTACTTCACTTCTTAAATACAAAAGTGCTCTTTTTGATGTCATTTTAAGGATTTGAGTGATATGCATGTAAATATGAAAGTTTGGGTGTTAAATACACAACAATTGCATGGTATGTATGTAAATGGGGTATGTATATGTGTATGTGTGTTTTATATTGTTTTACTGGTACAAAATAACAGTAAAGTGAGTGGAAAAATTATTACGTGCGGACTTCTAGATGTACAAACAACAATGGATAGAAAGATCATGTTATTATAACTTCACTTTTATGTGACGTGGTTTTCCCATCCATCTTTGTTATTATGTGATGTTCGTGCATAATAATCTCTCACAGGGTGCGCGAGAAAAAACTCACATAAAAGGCCACCACAACTCCAGCCGTGAAACCAGAAGGAAGCTTGATGGCAGCACTGAAAAAACCATGATAATATACATCCTTCGACCTATAACCCGACCCTATACATTCAAAAAACCAACATCAAAACAACAAACATATTCCCCATTCAATTAAAAAAAAGAAAATAAAAACATTAATCTATCAGCACCACAAACCTGAAGACTTATCAAGCAGGAGATTTACAGCAGAGCCATTATTCACCTTCTGCACATTCTTCCCCCCATAAAAATCTAAGAACTTGTCCTCATACCCATGTCGTGGGAAGAGCTCCGTCAGCTTCGTAGTGCTCGGCGGCGTTAGCCCGTGACGCACCGACTCTGCACAAATTACACAACAAACAACCATTTTTGACAACAGCCACAGCTTCTGCTGCTTGCTGTAATTGCAGACTTCCATATTGTCTCACTGTTTTTTGCTTTTTTGGCTTCAAATGATAACTCAAATGATAACTAAACAGCCCATCTATTAGTCTATATATATATGTGTGTAGGTATTTGCTTGCATACTGCTTAATTCCTGTGCATATACATGTCCAATGAGTCATTTTGAAATTGTGGAATGATTATATGACAAAAAGGATGAGAAGAAGGTGCGGAGGTGATAGGCTGAAACCACTTTAGGACGAAGAAGAGTGGGCCAAAGTGTTCATATTTAATATGATACAGCTGGGGATGCCTTCTAAGATACAGCTGCAAACCTCATTGGAGACTTCAGATGTCATTTAATTTGTCTGTTTGGAAGATTAACTTGCACACCACTCACTTATTATGTATTTATATATTTACCTATATGCCATCTTGAGCAAATATTACGTGCAACAACTGCATGTCTGGATGATGGTCTGGATGGGCCGCCTTGCTATACACTGGCCGCATCATGACTATTCCGGAAGTGTAATCCGGATGGGCCACCTTGCGATACACTACTAGTTCTGATGTGAAATTGTGAAATGATGAAAAATTTGGGTGGTATAAATATAAAAAGGTAATGTTTAGATGTTAGATCTGTAAATAGAAAGGAATTGGGTGGGTATGTATGTAAATGCTGACAAAGATGGAAGTTCTGAGGAAAGCAAAAATTTTTCTGAGCGGACTCCTGACGTAGCGTTATATGCGGCGCAGGGTATTCCTGGGTTATTTTCAGATTATTTCTGGGTTATTTTTCATAATTCGGAAATAATCCAGAAATAACCCACGGTCTTTATTTTTGGGTTATTTCTGGGTTATTTCCGTATTATTGAAATAACCCAGAAATTACCTGAAAATAACTTAGGAATAACCTGCATCGCACGTAGAGGTACGTCATGTGTCCGGACAGAAA
>NW_018238627.1:0-299 GCF_001263595.1 Phalaenopsis equestris | reverse complement strand
TACCATGGAATGCCTAGAAAAATGGTTGATAGTGGCGTCAATTTGCAAAATTTGCTAAAAATAGATCCCTATAAATGTAAGGTTGATTGATTGAAGTGATGTAAACACAACCTAGTAAAAGCCATTCAAATAAGGCTGGTAGGTGGTTTCTTGGTGTCAAAATGGGGGTATAATTTCAAAACTTTCATTGAGAAATTGCTTACATAGCATGCATGACACAGAAAAAATTCTGAAATGATCGGACTCTTAAAAAAGTATGATAATATGATGATAAACAAACTGAAAACTCACTGATCAAA
>NW_018238626.1:0-4735 GCF_001263595.1 Phalaenopsis equestris | reverse complement strand
ATATATATATATATATATTATAATCCTATTTTAGCAAACCTACCTTAACCTCATCGTCACACTAAAGAAAAAAAAGGAGTGAAATCATATATAAAATAAAAAGGGAAGAAAATTGGACATGATTTTAGAAAACTACTGTGAATGTTCATGAATCTCTAACAACATAGATCGCCTTGTTCTACGAATCATCCATTTTCCTATTCTCGAAGGATTTGATTGTCTTCTTTAAGGAGATTAATTGAGTGAAGACACTATTTGTTTCTTCATGAGCTTCTTGATATTCATTCAGACTTATACTTACTCTAATTTGTTGGAAATATCACCCACTATTTGACTATTAATAGTTAATATCTAATACAGCATGATGTTTACAATACTTATATTATCACTTCTACTCTTTTGAAGTAGAATGTTATAGAGGTGGAGTTAAGATAGACATAAAATTTGTGGTTTTCTTTTCTTTATTTTGGAATTTTATATTTTTCTGTCTTTTAGTTTTTTTTCCACTCTGAGCTATTCTAGTCAATTTCATTAAAATTTTAGCACTTTGTTAATAATTTTTTTTTTATTTTCAATTTATTAGTTATTAACAATTTGTATTTTTTCATCTGTTAATATGAGAATTTTAGTAAAATTTAATGGCTTTATTAAAATTCTAATTTGGATGTGATGCTTCTTCTTCCTCGTCTATCTATTCATGGATTTGATCCTTGATTAGGAATGAGCTTGAAACCTATTTTGGAGGGTTACTTCTTTGATCAGGAATGAAGTTTGCTTGTCTTATTACCTTTTATCTTTCAACTTTTCTTTTCTCTTTTTCTTCATTATCTTAGCATTTTCATAGTTGCCCTGCATCAGTTAGCTATAACCAAATGGCCTTATAAAAGTTTAGTTTTTATTTATTTTTTTCAGTGCTGCACAAGGCATGAAACTCATTTTTTTCTCGTTTTAAGTTCTATTACATTAATACTATCCACTTTTTTTTGGTTTTTTTATCCCCACCTGGTTCTATTTTGTCCTTTTTTTAATAAATCGTTCCCCTATAAACCTTTGAAGACATTCTGCATAGATACAATCATATAAGCATAGACATGCCATATTCGGATCCGTTTATTCTTGAAAAAAGATAGTGCACAAACACAAATTTTTCACTTAAAAAAAGGTTCCCAAAAAATGATAGTTGTGCCATAAATACACCTTGCAATTTTGAATCCAAATGTTGAAAATTTTCTTGTTTTATTTGAGCTCATAAAATGTCCTTGTGGAGTCCAACATGTGTTCGTGTTGTGTTGCAATGGTTAATTTCTACATCACAGAAATGAACAATAAAATCTAAATTTTATGCTTGTGTTAATCATTCTCGACTCGTATTGAGTAACTAAATAAAAAATATTTCATCCTTAGAATTCTCTTGGACTTGACATACACTTTTAGTCTTCTTGTAATGCTTGCCTCGATCTTTGTTTTCCCATTGGCAAAGGTTTCGTGTTGCTTGACGAAGTACCAAAATTCGTCTTTATGTTTGCTATAAATTGATCAACCTTTAACGAACATTTAGTAAGCAATTAGACTACTTTATTTGAGGTTTTTTTCTATCAAATCACATTCCGAGACATACATGATTATAGACTCAAAATCTTCTCTTATAAATCATGACTAGATTCTATAATTCAGTTTGTTTGATAATGTCAGAGCAATGGTTTTTGTTCTTGAATTCTTTTTTTTGGCTGGTTCTCACACTTTCTTTTTATCTTAGGATCTCTTTCTGTTTATTTTCTTTGCCTACTTATCTTTAAGGTATTCATTCAGCTAATTTCTCCATCTCCTTATTCTCTTTATTTTCTCAATTCTTCATCTATGTTGTATTCTTCTCTTTTCAAAATATAAAAAAATAAAATTCCTCTTCACCATTGAAATTTTCTGCTGCTTCCCACTTTATCCGATTTAGGCATCCACTCTTAAGCTGTCATTTGCATTCCTTTTCCTGTGACTCAGTATTTGCCTTTGAGTTTCTAATATATCATAGGGTAAGCTGCATTTATCATACTCGTTAATTTATGCTTCCATAAAAAGAATAAAATTGGGCTACATGATGTTGTCATGGCCACCAATTTGTACTCACATGCAGTGTCTTCTCACTTCACTTTTTAAAGGGATAAACATCTATAGCACTCGAAAATATCATTTATAGAACTAGCTCCGATCTCATTTTTTGAACCACTGAGTCAGTGCATTTATGTGTGCCATAATCAAACCCTCTGGAGTTTGATAAAAATGAAAAATATGAGTAGGGAATTTATGGCAAAATTTCATGTTTTCGTGAGAATTTTAAAATGGATGAAAGAAAGTGCGATTTTCATAAATAGCAAAGTTTCAGGTGCTATGTATGTGATTCACTTTGTTTTTATTGTCTTAACAATAAACTTAATTGCTGTGCATTGCTTCTGTTTGCTCAAACAATCTGTAAAATCATTAGAATATTTTCCTTGCCCACCCATGTTTTTCTTTGTAGGCATGATGTCAAAATATTTTAGTCGATGTAATGATTCGACTGCATGCAACACTCTAATGTGGTAAGCATGTGCCAATTTTTACCAAGTTCTATTTGATTTTCACGAAGGTTTATAGTAATATGAGTTGTTATGTATCATTCCGTTAGGTCCACTCTCATCAGATCAAAACCCTGATTTGATGTCAATTGAAGATATTCTAGTTTTTCACCATTGGAAGAAATGCAACTGCATATTGTAATTCTCATTAGCGGCATTTGCATGAATACCACCTAAATCCTATGTATTGACATACATAACACCTAACATTTGCTTGTTATATTTACACGACCCAAATCTTTCCACCATTTAACTTTTAAATAGTGAAATACACCTTTTGATGCATTGGCAAGATGTTATGTCTGTAGAATTTGAAGTTTAGTTGTTAGATACGTAAATACATAGGAATTGAATGGTATGTTTGTAAAACCTTCATTCTTCTAATCATATCTTCGATGACAAGAGTTTGTTCCCATTCATGAACTAACAAACTTCATGAACTTTTCCTACTCACACAATTATTTTATTTTTTATTTTCATTCGAATAAATTAGCTAAATAATATATATTTGCAGAAAGTGAGATATCCTTCTTCAACAATGGAATATGTCAGGGGACTGCCTTCAAAGAGCTTTTTGGAGGGCGTTATTACCCAGCAGCATCACTGTACACTCTGCCAAACCATCCCAGTTGTGAAGTTAAATTTAATTTTGGGCCCGATTTCGAGTTCTTCCCTCAAGATTTTTGCGGCTCTCCGATCCCTCGACCCATGAGTGAAGCTCCCTATCTTGCATTTGATGCCCGGTCTGAAGGTCCGGTCGAAAATGGCCATGTTGAGAAAACTCACTAACTTTCCCAGCTGCTGATGAAACAGAGGTCTATATCCTTTGAAACTTGTACTTCAGGAGGCTCCGTGCTCTCATTTCGCCTGGTTAGTATCTAAATTTAATTTTCTTTAGCTTTATTTTTATCCAGGTTTAGCATGAATGCCCAATCTTTAATATTATTTATTATTCTTGCACGCATTTTGACTGCTGATAGGTTACCGTTAGAAATAGTTTCAGTGCGTCTATTTTTATTCAATGTTTTTATTTGCTTTGCTGTTTTAAATTGAATTGGGATTTTCTCCGTGAGTAATTCTGTAGTTTCCAGCTATTCATCATGCATGACATGAGGGAATTTTTATTTTTCTCTTTGAATGACTAGTTTGGCTGATTTTCTTATCTATTAGTTATTGATTGCAATAATTTTGTGGTATTTATGTAAACTTTCTCTTTTATTTAATGAGTATAACTTTTAAATTCTGAAGAACCCACCCATTGACACATCATAAGTTTAGTCCATAATAATATAAGTGAATAACTCTATAAAAAAAGCATATAATTTGCATGTTGAAATGATATAAAAGAATGAAAATGATCAATTGCAGCTTGGTTTTACCATATATCACAGAAATTAAACAAAAATATTATTGCTCTAGTATAAAATATCACATCCTAAATCTATATCTTAATATCAGAATGGCATTATTGATCGTCAAAATTTTCGACCAGCAAATTTGGTACTCAACCATTTGATACAGCAATACAAATAGGGGCATTTACACATATACCACCCAATTCCAATGTATTTAAATATCTGACACCTAAACTATAGTTTTATAATAATAACACCCAAATTGTTCCTATCAAATAAAAATTATCACTATTTTAACTTCTTGAAAGTAAAATATATCTTTTCAGGCATTGGCAAGGTGGCACATATGTAAAAATTGAAGTTTAGGTCTTTGATATGTAAATACATAGGAATTAAGTTGTATGCATTTAAATATTTCTAAAATATATTCCACAGGCCATCTTGTTCTAAAAATTGGGTAATATTCCAGGATTAAATAAAATCCCCTCTAAAACATATGATTGAATCAAACAAAATCATATATATTATTTAACTTTGCATAACTTTGTGTCACACAATATTTAATGAGAATACTGTCTGAGCATGGGCTAATAGTATCCACAATATATATATATATTTAAAGGGTTGTATTTGAGAATACCGTTCTTCATATGTGCTATCCATCCCTTTAAAGATCAAACCCGAGTCAGAGGTGTCTTACGACTGACAATGCAGCTGCCTATCTACTTATCACACAAGGGCGTGCACAATAATACCTAATATATATATATA
>NW_018238625.1:0-994 GCF_001263595.1 Phalaenopsis equestris | reverse complement strand
CGGCATGCTTCTTCATCTTCCTACCCTGGAAGACGATATCCCGCCAATGAAGATGTTTCAGGTCCTTTAATAGAAGATCGAATGCGTAGAATGGAGAAGTCTTAATTAGAGATCCAATCTCCTACAGCTCCTACGCGGGGCTCGACAGTCGCTACCTACACCATTGGATGAAATTTGTTTACCATTAACTCCACGACGTACGAGAAACATACCGTTCGGTGGAACTCATGTCGGCCCGCCTCCTTAAGAAGGAACACATCCCTGTCAAGTTGTGATGCTGAACTCCTAGATATATCAAGTTACACTCATCCATCTCGTGCAGCTCACCTGACATTGCCACATCTTCCTGCCATTTCCGATAATGTCATTCGTAATGAACTACGACACCTCGTCTGGGAAGAGTTCCCTTTAAAGAAAAAGGATCGCTTCTACGTTCACCATAACATCCTTGAATCTTCTCCCTTAGCTGATGCAATCTGACTAAAGAAAAATATGTTGAGATTTTTATACCTATTTTACACTGATTTTGATGATATTGCACTTTAAAGAAAGGTATTTTTGATGTTTTGTTGCATGTATGTTGAATTATGATCATTTAAGCAAAAAAATGTAAAAAGGAGCGAATTTGGAGCAAAAAGAACCAAAATATGAAGATTTGATCGTGGGCGCAGACGGCGCCATCGACGCAGCCGACGGTGGGTATTTCCCGAGAGTCCAAAATTAGATATTCTAGAAGGCCGCCGACGGCGCCATCGAGGCCGCTGACGGCGAGAACGACGGTTCTTTCAATAGATGCATTGAATATGGACGATTTTTTAAGGGACGTTTAGGTAACTCTTAAAAACTCTTCTACAACTTTAATAGAAACATTTTAGAGGCCAAAAAAGAGAGTCCGGAGAGTCCAGAATGTCCAGAGAGTGTCGAGAGGTCTTCGGGTGTCCCGGAGAGTGTAATTTACTGTTAGGTATTGTGAGGAATTCTTTGAGAGATTGTA
>NW_018238624.1:0-458 GCF_001263595.1 Phalaenopsis equestris | reverse complement strand
ACGTTGCATAAGCAAGCAACCTTGAAGTCTTATGGTTTTGTTCATTATATCTAAGGAAGGAAGACTGTTTTAGCTTGGGAAGACAGATTTTGCAGTTGAACATGGTCGTGTTGCCCACCATGCCGGCTCCAAGCTCCTTGCCGCGACAAGTTTGAGTTTTCTAGTGTGTCAAGTTATGATGTCAAATCAAGTGGCCCTATGGTTGAAGTTCTTTAATTTTTTGGGGACATGTGAAAGTTGATTAGAGCAGCACCGGTTAGGATCTTACGGTTCCCTCGTTCCGGCACCACTATTTTCTATTCGATTCACTTAGTCCAAATGAACTTACTAAACTCAACTTAATGAGTTACATAATTTAATTTAGACCATAGGAAGACTCGTTAACAACGATAGGTTACGTCCTCTAAGGAATTCCCGAACATTCGATAGAGACTTCTTAATTTAGTTGCAATTGTAGT
>NW_018238623.1:10985-17053 GCF_001263595.1 Phalaenopsis equestris | reverse complement strand
CTCCTCAAAACTGAAGCCAAACATTAAGATAGCTTTGGAAGTCACCGGGGTTCTCCTCTGAACCCATGACATCCCCTAGTCCTTCATTTGGATTCTACAATAAAATGTTCCAAATTTTTACCAATCCCCTTTTCACAACTCTACCTCTGATTTCGTTGAAGAGTCCTACCCTTTGAAATTCCTTGAAGATAATATTTCTTAATGTTTATCGAGAGTTTTCTTAAGTGGCTTTGGTCATTTATAAGATGTAATTAACTATAGGGGCTTGCCCTTATAGGAAGCATGTCCGAACCCAGCTTAATATAAATCCTATTTAATCCATTATATTAAATAGAGGAACTTGTCGTCAAATATAAAGGTTTCTCAGACCAAACAGATGTCATATATTCCTTAGTTTTTTTGATCGAGCCTCATCCTCAAGTCTTGTGTTTATCCTTCGGGATAGATACAGGATTTGAGGTACAGTGTTCTTTCATTTTAACTGTGAAAAATATGGGGTCGGTTTGATTTAATATTTTTCTAAAACTAAATATATACGTAAATTAAAATGACCTTCCAAAGCGGGCAAAAGGATTTCGATTCGGGTGACAGACAGCTTTTTACGGGCACTCCAACCACAAATATAGTGCCGACAACTTCTGGCGACTGCGCTGGGGACAAGCTTTTCTCTCCATATAATCAAGAAATACTATCTTCATACATCTGTAATATGTCCATGTCTCACTTGGACAAAATTACATTTCTTCCGTTGGCACATTTTACCCATTTCTGTCTTGGTAAGGTACGGCTAACTCCTTGGACTTCAGAACTATCTGTTCAACCATCTTTGAACAGAGGGGTTCAGAAGGCCATTAAGGACTCTTTAAATTTTCATGTGGGGTCGGATCCCCAATAGGTGTGTCGATGGACTAGTTCCACATGGGCACTGTCTTCCACTAAATAGATCCCGCACTAGGTCCTAAAATACTTCACATCTCCCTTCCAAATTTGATTTGCTATTCTTCTGATTAAACCAAATCGTGTTGTGCTACGCGCACTTTGAAATTTTCTTATATTAATTAAATTTTACACTTTTTTTAAACAAAGATGTTAAAAGTACCCTTAAACTAAGACCCACCCGGTCTACAGATCAACCTCTATTTTCAGTGCTTGCACAAAATATTAAGAGGGGGCCATATAGCTAACCCTGAAACTTTCTATTTTCAAGTCTGCTGCAATGGCCTACCCAATGCTGAGCTTTTCCTACAGCCTGCCAACGAGTCCTAAAGCCCGCAACCTCGCTCCTACCATCAAATTCGAAGCTGGATTTGAAGATCTCAAGGTCATCCTCGGGAAAGCCCGTTTGTAGTAATGAATATTGTCGCTCTGGAAATACAAGAACCATCTGCAGAATTCAGTCTGAACTTCCTTCAAGACTTCCCTACCTGCAAAAAGTCTAAAACTACTGCCATCGTGGAACCTGCCAAACCTGCTAGCTCCGCTACTGCTAAAAGGAAAGAAGTAATTATTATTGAGGATCTGACTGAGGAACTGTACCACCACCTATGTTTGAAATCGGATCAAGTTCGAGGACTGTACTGCTGACCCGAACTCAAAAGAGGAACCGTAACAGAAAAGTTCGGAGGGCCATTAAAGCTCGGGCTCCTAAGGAGACACCCATTGAGGAGGAGCCTCATCAAGATGAAGAAGTGTTACCAGAAATTTATCCACTCCTACAAGGGAGTAGATTCCATCCTCTGAAGGATACCGATGGATACAAGAGTATCCGGAGAATTGTTGCTGCATTACCAACACTTCATGGACACGGTGAGGAGAGAAAGAAGTTTACTACTATCACTCGAGTTAGTGTAGTTTTCATAAGGCTTGCTACCAAAGAAGGATGTTTAGTTAGCGAGTTGCTTAAACAAGTGGGAGATGCAATTTCCCCTCGCATGAAGAAGGAAATTTTGAAGGGCGTCAAATTTACCAGACAGTCCCACAAGACAACGGGAGAGCCCCCTACTCGCATCCCCGTTTGGTTCCGTTTAGGGAACAAAATTGATATTGCAGTGATTAGTACTGATTATACCACCACCACGACCACAGGCCGTCGACCGGTTAAGTCAAGACTAGGTCCGAAAATCTTACCTGTCACCCATTATGGAGATATTCCTACAATCCCAAAGGCAAAGACAAGACGATTACCTGACACTGTAGCCGATCTACACCACGGGGAGCATACTTTCCCTCAACATACCGATGTTTCTACTAAGAAACTCCGTCCTGAGACATCATCGTCGAAAAAGAAAAAGGTATGGGTACCCAAGGTCGCTGCACCGATATAGTCCAGTAAGCCCACGGGACAAGAACATGGAATGAAGCCAGTATCTGAAATATCTAACATCATCGCAACAAAAGCCAGTGAGATGGAGGAACAAGTAGAGGATGACTATCAGGATCCTCTAGATCTTAAAGCAATCAAAGAATCATAAATTGAAGAGAAAGTTGAGAAACTCAGGATTAAGATTTCTAAGTTAGCTTGAGAACATGGAGTTTCTGTCAATAGTGAAAATGAGGATTTTGATGATGAAAATTTTGATTACAACGATTACTTGGAGGAAGATTTCATGGATGTCCATGTAATTGAAACTAGAGCCACCACGGCATGCGCGTGAGGCCAACCTCACACCGAAGAGAAAACCGTAGATGAGCTGCGTAGGGTTGTCCTCTTAAGGGATGAGCAAGTTAGTTTAATGGAGAAAATAATAGAAGAGATGACCGCAGCCATGACTGCTATGGCCACTATTTAAGGGCAATCTCAATTACCACAATTGGCTTCTCCAGTGATCAATCTGCCAGAAATCATACACATCACAGATGAAAGGAGAGAGGTTGCTTCAGCAAACAGAGATGAGCAACATAGAAAGGATTATCCATCAGGTGCTATACCAGAAAAAGAATTCAAACAAATGGTTGAAAAAGTACGGGACGCTTTAACCCAATCTAAGGGTGGTGCATTGGTTCTAAAGGGTAGACCTTACCCGGAGGAATTTGATGTCGTGCCTTTTCCCATGGGTTTTGTAGCCCCAAACTTCAAGATA
The DNA here is from genome assembly GCF_001263595.1 of Phalaenopsis equestris. NCBI lineage: Eukaryota > Viridiplantae > Streptophyta > Magnoliopsida > Asparagales > Orchidaceae > Phalaenopsis > Phalaenopsis equestris. The sequence goes on along the minus strand of NW_018238623.1, from coordinate 13,973 downwards.
TTTGATGGGACTGAAAATCCCTGACAGCATATAGCACATTTACAAGCCAGCTACGAGCCAATTGTGGCAACACGAGAAATAGTGAAACTCTACTCTTCCAGCAGTTCGTTAGTGAAGCAGTTCGTCAGCAGCTTGTCAGGAATTGCTTTCGACTGGTACGCTGACTTGCCCAACGGGTCAGTTAAAATATTTTCTGAATTAGAACAGTTATTTGGGAAAAGATTTGCCGGAGCACAACACCATGTGTCTATTGGAGAGCTCATGATGGAAAAATAAAAGCCTAGCAAAACCTTGGTAGACTACATTTTGAGGTGGAGAAACCTTAACATGAAAAGTGATCCTCAGCTACAGAAACATCATGCGATTGAAATTATACTCAAGAGCATTCATGGGCCAGTAGTTTTCATGCTTAAGGGACTCACCATCAAATCCTTCACCATCAAATCCTTCGAATCCTTCGAGAAGTTACTCAGTAAAGTCAGCAGTCTTCAAGAGGAAATCAAGCACATGGAGCCACACAAAAAGGCTAAGTTGACCAGAGTGTTTGAAAGGAAATTAGGAGTAGTAGCGACTGTCGACAAAGGAAAGCAGCTGATAAAAATATATGCAGAAGAGCATCGCCAGTCTACGTCACAATACTCTTAGAAACAGAATAGTCAATCCAGCCAGCGACTACCTCAAGAGGGATCACCTTGAACAGGGGAAAAGAAAATGTCCCTGTCAAAGTGACGTAAGACGGTGTATTCTTCCAAAGATGAAGCTATACCTAAAATATTCAGAAGTCTGATGAAGAAGCCGGAGTTAAAACTACTAGATCTGAATAAGCCTGAAGAGGTAGATAAGAAGAATGAACCATATTATTGCCCATACCACCGGTTACTTGGGCACACTATAGAAAAATGCTTCATCTTTAAAGATTAGCTCGAGAGGAACCTTAAAGAAGAAAACATAGCAATCCCGAAAGAATATTTAAAAGAACCTGAAAAAAGTTCCATAAATATGATTTCGGTCGAGCCAATCTCCCCAATTGATTCCTTTACTGGAACAGATGGATGGAGTACAACTTGGGATGAGCTCAAGAGGGTCCTCAATCAAACACAGGATCCATCAAAACAATCTTCTTCATATACCAGAGAAGAATGATAGAATGAGGTCTGGAGCAAATCATCAAAGAAAATACTGAACAAAATCCAGTCTGCATCAAAACAAGCCTCCACTCAGAGTCCTCAACATACCAAGCCCGAGATGAAGGTTTCGCCAGGAGATCCCTCATCGTCAGAGAAAAAGAAGAAGAATAAAAGCATCACTACAAAGATTGATAGCATGAGGGGTAGGATAGGGGCTAACTCTACTAGATTTCTTGTCTCGGATTCGGGAAAGAAAATCCTCGAACCCTTGACTTTATATGATTATCTTTTTGTCCCTTTGGGGTCCTATGAAAATAATGATTGTGATTTCAGCTACATTTTAACTCTTTTTGTTGATAACATAACTAATTATGACCAATCTAGGTTCGATCTCGATCCCAAAAATGATCCTTAAATCGTACCCGAGTCTGATGAACTAGTTGTCAAGTCTAAAGAAGACATGAATGATACCGTTTACAACAGCATCGATAACGAGAGCCAATTCTCGAGCATCATGATACACTGCTTACCATAGACTTAGATCTTTCCAACGAAGAGGAAAAGACACCAAAAAATTCAATAATGATATCTAAAAAAGAAGAAATTACAGAAGTTAACTAAGGAGCGGAAAAGTGTTAGCATCAAGAACAGCTCCAACAGATAAAGGAAAGCAAATAATGACCCGAGAAGAGATAACTCCACCTCTACCAGTGGAAGAACCACATAATCAAGATAAAATTGAAGGATCATACAAAATAGACTACAACATGCTAGCTCATCTTAGGAAGTTGCCGGCCCGATTAAGCATCTACGACACTCTGATCCTATCAAAGGAGATGACAGAGTCTCTGGTTACAGCTTTGCTTGACCCAAAAATTTGCTTAGCTTAATTGGCCAGCAAATCCTTAGATGAAGTTTGTTTGTTGAAAGAACAGCTTGGGGTAACCTTCACAGATGAAGACTTGCTGCTCGGTACCGCCGACCACAATCGTGCACTCTACATCTCCGTCAACATCAGCAGATTTGTGTTATCCAGAGTCTTAGTGGATCCTGGAGCCTCTCTTAACTTGATGAGCCTACGAATATTGGCCTATTTGGTATTGAAGCTCAAGAGCTTACGACCGATAAAATGATGTTAAGAGGATTCAACCAAATGGGAGAAAGAGCCCTCAGATCAATTACATTACTTATGAAGGTTAGAGAACTCGTGACAACCACTAAATTTCATATCATCGAAATTGAGACCTCTTTTAATGCTCTGTTAGATTGACCATGGATTCATGAACACTATATGGTTCCATCATCTCTACACCAGTGCATCAACTACCGCAAAGATGGTCAAGAAAATTGCATCAAAGGAGACCTACAACCATTTTCAGTGCATGAAGTTGGTATCCATGAAGACGCTGCCTACTACGCGCCTCCAAAGAGGACTGTCTTCTCTTGTGAAGTTATCATAAACAAAGATGAAGATTCAAAGGAATTACAAAGAGGAGGCCCTTCAACCTGCTTCAGCGGTCTTCTACCACTTCCTTATACCACTATTTTGCAACGAGTTGTTGGGGGTTCTTTTAGTTCGCGCACCTGAGGTCGAGGTTGGGGACGTGGACGAGGAAGGATCAATTTAATTGTTGAACGGATTAGACCAACTATCAACAATGGTGATGAAGACAGTTCTGAAGATGAGATAATGATGACAAGACGGAAGAAACCTTAGTACGAGATATCCTTAGAAGATACAGAAGAAAATGAATATGAAACAAAGTATGATCGGATAAACCATTATGTGAATGCTATGACCCTCACTCTAATTCTCCCTCACAACGTCGAGAGTTTAGAGATCAAGGAAGTCTGTAGTGTT
>NW_018238623.1:7575-10937 GCF_001263595.1 Phalaenopsis equestris | reverse complement strand
TCTATTGAGCTTGAAAAACATGTAAATTTGGATGAAGATCCTAAATGAGGATCCTAATGAATTAATGGAATTGCTTTTTGGTTACTTCTCACCTTATGTTCAAAAGTTAATTTAACAAGGACACTTACCAAAAAAATGCCAAAAGATAAATTTTCACTTTTTGAAAAATTATGGAATGGTAAAATTCAAACTCCAAAATTAAAAGAGGGTCTTGGATTTGGTACAGTCGGACGAGTCGATGATTCTGAATTTTGCATGGTTATTATTGGTGAGTCAGAAGAGGGTTGCCTTGATATAGAAGATGACTCTACTGATCAACTAATAGAAGATGCTCCCCCAGAATTTGAGGAAGAAATTAAATCTACCATTGATGAATTGAAAGAGATTAACCTCGGGATTGAAGAACGACCCCGACCTACATTTATAAGTTCTCTACTTAATGACAAAGAATCCGTAGAATTGATCAAACTATTAACAGAATTCAAAAATTGTTTTGCATAGAGCTACAATGAAATGCCAAGACTGTGCGCAGAAGTTGCAGTTTATAAACTCGGGGTGGACAAGAATATAACCCCAATAAAACAAGCTCCCAAGAGAATGTTTCTCGAAATAGAACAACAAGTCATTGCAGAGGTGAAGAAATTAATAGATGCCAACTTTGTAAAAGAAGAGCAGTACCCCATATGGTTGGCTAAAATTGTACCTGTTAAGAAGAAAAATGGACAGATCTGTGTTTGTGTTGACTTCAGAGATTTGAATAAGGCATGTCTAAAAGACGAGTTTCCACTACTCATACCAGAGATGATGGTGGATATCGCTTCAACACATGAAATTTTCTCCTTCATAGATGGATCATCGGGATACAACTAAATCAAGATGTCTCTCGAGGATGCATCACTTATAGCATTCAGAACATCAATTGGAATTTTCTGCTACACAGTGATGTCGTTCGGCCTAAAGAATGCCGGAGCAACATATCAGCATGCAATGACAAAGATTTTTTTGAACTCATTCACAACCAATTAGAATGCTACGTAGATGATTTGGTCATCAAAAGTAAACGGAAAATAGATTATTTGTACGATATGAGGATCTTGTTCGAAAGGTTACAACGATATGACCTTAAAATGAATCCCTAAAAGTGCGCCTTTGGCGTTACCTCCAGGAAATTTTTGGGATTCGTTGTTTGTCATTAGGGAATCGAGATTGACCCAGATAAAATTAAAGCTATCTTGGAAATGCCTCCTCCTAAAACTTTGAAATAAATATGTTCCTTCTAGGAGAAGTTGGCATATCTGAGACACTTTATTTGTAATCTCTCGGGTAGGTGTCAGCTTTTCTCAGCATTAATTAAAAAGGACGCCAAATTTATTTTGGAAGAGAAATGTCTGCTAGCCTTTGAGGATGTTAAACAATATTTAATGATACCTCCTATCTTAGCAGCCCCTATCCCAAGGAAACCCTTGATACTTTATACCACGGCTTTAAATGACTCTCTTGGAACCCTCTTAGCCCAAGTCAACGATGAGGGTAAAGAAAATACACTCTACTACTTGAGTCGTCGTCTAATACTGACGGAGATAAGTTATCCAACTATCGAGAAGCATTGTCTGGCATTAATTTTCACCACTCAAAAGCTTAGACATTACATGTTTTATCATAAGATTACCCTAATCTCGAAGGTTAATCCATTGCAATATATGATGACCCAACCAACACTCTCCGGACGTTTAGCAAGATGGTCAATGATCTTGTTGCAATTTGATATAACTTTTGTTCCACTCCGTGCTATCAAGGGATACATACTAGCAGACTTTCTCGTTGCACACCCACTGCCAGCTGGGTCTTCTCTCAATGATGAGTTACAAGATGAGCAAATACTAAAAATGGAATTCTCCAGTGTGCAATGCTAGGAAATGTACTTCGATGGTGCTCCGTCAGTCAGAAAAGACAAAGGATAAACCACAGTTATACCAGGCAACGCAGGGATCAGTTTGATCTTTATCACGTCAGACAAGGGTATGTTGAGGTTCTCATACCACCTGATAGAGCCATGCACCAACAATGAAGCAGAATATGAAGCATTAATCTCTGGGTTGGAAGTGGCAATCTCAATGGATGTAACAAACATTCCCATCTATGGTGACTCCCAACTCATTATCCAGCAAGTCGCCGGACAATACAAAATTCTGAAACCAAGGTTAGCAGAATACCATCAGTACATGACAAAACTTCTGAAGCAAATTTCCTATGTGATTTTCTATCGGATTCCTAGGGGAGATAATGCCCATGCCGACGATTTAGAAAAACTTGCTAAGGAAATGGAATGTCCCTCAGAGGATTCCATTGAAGTCACAGTGCAAGGAAGACGTGTCTTGTCTAGGATCGACTTCAAAACTCTACACAATCTTGAAAAAGAAGAAACAATAAATACAGTTGCAGAAATCAACAAAGATTGGCGCAAGACATTAATTGAATATTTGCATACTGGAAAGTTGCCAGAAGACAAGTTTAAGGCGCACCACATTACAAGAAGGACCATGTCTTACTCCCTAATGGGAAACATTCTCTACAGAAGATCATTCGACCAGATGTGGCTACGATGTTTGAGCAGAGCCGAAGCACAGAATATTGTCAAAGAGGTACATGCCAGATTGTGTGGCATTCACCAGTCAAATCCGAAAATGAAAATGAAGATCAAAAGACTCGGATATTATTGGCTAGCAATGATGTCTGATTGCATGGATACAACCAAAAAATGTCACCAATGCCAAGTGCATGAGGTGGTCTTACACCAGCCTCCGAATGTGCTACACCTAACTGTTGCCTCGTGGCCGTTTGAGTGTGGGGGAATAGACATAATAAGTCTGATAGACCCTCCAACCTCTAATAGACACAGGTTCATTCTTGTTACGACACAGCACGTCCTTCAATATTTCAAAAGCCAAATTATCTACCATTTTGAAGTACCACGAAGAATAGTTTTCGACAATGGGACAGCTTTCAGAAGCACAAGGATCAATAGTTTTGTCAAAAGACAGGAGATAGAATGAAGATACTCTATGATTTACTATCTCAGAGCAAATGATCTGACTGAGGCTTTCAACAAAACACTGGTACAGATTTTGAAGAAAACACTGGATGAAAACAAAAGGGATTGGCACAACAAACTATTAGAATTTGTGGGCCTACCGGAAGACTTTCAGGACTCCCACCACTATATGTACACCTTATACGCTCGTGTACGGGACCGAGGCTGTGCTACCTCTAGAAATCCAGACACCATCTCTCAGAGTCGCTGTTGTAAATCAACTCACAATGGAAGAAAGCGCAAAACTCAGACTTGAAGAACTGGAGAGTCT
>NW_018238623.1:4816-7402 GCF_001263595.1 Phalaenopsis equestris | reverse complement strand
TACCCTTTGAAACTCCTTGAAGATAATATTTCCTAATTTTTATCGAGAGTCTTCTTAGGTGACTTTGATCATTTAAGATGTAATTAACTATAGGGGCTTGCCCGTATAGGAAGTATGTAGGAACCCAACTTAATATAAACCCTATTTAATTCTTTATATTAAATAAGGGAACCTGTCGGCAAATATAAAGGTTTCACAGACCAAACAGATGTCATATATTCTTTAGTTTATTTGATCGAGCCTCATCCTTAAGTCTTGTGTTTATCCTTCGGAATAGACACAGAATTTGAGGTACAATTCTTTTCTCAAATTATATATATATATATATATATATATATATAAATTAAAACGTCCATCCGAACCGGGTGACGGGATTTTGATTCTGGTGACCGATAGCTTCTTACGGGCAACACTCCAACCAAAAATAGTGCCAACACCATCTAATTAATCTTGGTTTAACATCCTTCTTTTGCATCAAGTATTTAATAACAAAATGATCTGTATGCACTATACATTTAGTTCCAATTATGTAAGGTCTAAAATTATCAAAGACATAAACAATAGTAACTCTCTTTCAGTATTAGTGTTGTAAATTGGGGCATCATTTAGAGTTTTACTAGCATAATATATTACTTTAAAAACTTTCTTGTGCCTTTGTCCTAACGCAGCCCCAATAGCATAATCACTAGCATCTCACATTGTTTCAAATAATTTCTCCCAATCAGGTGGAACTATTATAGGTGCAGTGCTTAATTTTTCTTTCAATAATTCAAATGCTTTTATGCATTCTTCATTAAAATCAAATTTTGTGTCTTTTTCAAAAAGTTGACGTAATGGCTTAGTTATTTTCAAAAAATTTTGTATGTAATGTTTGTACAAACCAGCATGTCCTAGGAAGCTTCTTACCCCTTTAACATTAGTAGGAGGTGGTAATTTTTTAATAACTTAAATTTTTGCAGGATCTACTTCCATGCCATTTTCAGAAATTTTATGCCCAAGTATAACTCCTCCTGCAACCATAAATTATCATTTTTCCTAATTAAATACTGGTTGATTTTTTCACATACTTCCAAAACTTTTTTTAAATTATTTAAACATAATTCAAATGAAGTTCTAAAGACAGAAAAGTCATCCATAAACACTTTCATTACATGTTCAATAAAATTGATAAAGATTGACATCATACATCTTTGAAATGTTGTAGGTGCATTGCATAGTCCAAAAGACATTCTACGAAAAGCAAATGTTTCATATGGGCTTGTAAATTTTGTATTCTCTTGATCCTCTAGAGTAATTGAAATTTGGTGATAACTGGTATATCCATCTAAAAAGCAATAATATTTTTCTCAGTTAATCTATCCAATATTTGGTCTAGAAAGGGTAAAGGAAAGTGATCTTTTCTAGTGGCTGATACACCTAAAATATATAGTGTTTTAGACACATTTTTATACCTATTTTTTAGATATTACGCTTTAATGGAAGGTATTTTAGTGTTTTTCTTTCTGGTACAGGTAAAAAAGTGAAAAAAGCTTAAAGGAGTGAAAAGGATCAAATCTGGAGCAAATAGGTAAGAAATGTGCAAAAGTGTTTTGGCGCCTAAGCACCAGATCCAGCACTTAAGTGTCAGGTAAATAGAGAAGGCCACGCTTGTGTGCCAAAGGCCCTATGCTTTGGCGCCAGTGGTAGTTATTGGATGAGTAAATTCATTTTTTGTGAATTTTGAAGAGGTTTTTGAGGCAGCTATTGGCTTAATAGGTGGTTACAACCACCATGGACAAAAATTATTGCAGAAAGATGCATATCTTGGGGAAATACATCGAATAAAAATACATTTTGAAGAGTAAGGGTAATGCCGGTCTTCAAAACTATTCAAATTTTAAATTAGCCAATGTTCTTTATAGCATCTCTAGTAAGGGTAATGATTATTATTGCTCATATTTGGCACAACACAATATGCATACTTTCACAACAAAATTCCTATATTTATTACTGATTCATGATAAGGAGAAAGATATTTTAGTGCTTTTCTTCTACAAAAAACTCAAGTTATCTTTTTTAGTTTGTCCTGTTTTTATCAAGATATTAAAATTACCAAAAATATTTAAAATTTCTTTACTGTGAAAACATCTTTAGTAAGAAATTTTTCCAAAAAATGTATATTGCATATTTTCCCTGTGGGTTCGAAATTAATGTCTTAATCAAAAAGTCATATATTACTTGATAACGATACATATACTTGCGTTGTATCCCAATATAAATTAAAATTTAAATTCATATTTTTCTTTAAGATCAAGTTTTTAGTTTTGTTGTGAGATAAGGAAATTTAAGTGAAAAATATAATCAGCATTATTGTTATGTATACTATTGCATATAAGCAGTTTCAGAATCAAGTTTTTGGCGCCGTTGCCAGGGAAGTGAAGTGAAAATTGAAAGAATCAATTGATTTAAAAGCAAATTTCTATTTTTAGAAAGTCTTATTTAAACTTTAAGTTACTGTATTTTATTTTGTGTGTGTTTAATTATATTTTATTTTATGTTAGTGTATGCGTAGTTCAGGTTCTGAAGGACTAGTGCCCTACGATTCTG
>NW_018238623.1:0-4480 GCF_001263595.1 Phalaenopsis equestris | reverse complement strand
TATCAGATAATGTCATAAGACTTAGGTTATTTCCTTTCTCACTGAGGGATAAAGCTAAGATGTGGTTGAATTCGTTAGCAGCTGGATCTATTAGAACTTGGGGTGATTTAGCACCAAAATTCATTGTTAAATATTTTTCACCATCAAAAACTATAAATCTTAGAAATGATATTACATCTTTTAATCAATTTGAAGGAGAATCTATTTATGAAGCATGGGAAAGATTTAAAGAACTCTTAAGAAAGTGTCCACACCATGTTATACTAGATTGGTTAATAATTCAAACTTTTCATAATGAATTAGTTGGATCTCTTAGATCAACTATCGATGCCGCTGCTGGTGGTTCATTAATGTCAAAACCATTTCATGACGCCTATGCTTTAATTGAAGAAATGCCTACCAACAACTTTCAATGGCCTTCTGAGAGGGTGAATCCTAAGAAAGTAACCAATATTCATGAAACTGATGCACTTACGATGTTATAAAATTAAGTTGCTGCAATTTCAAGGAGGTTAGACCAATTTGGAATGAATTTTTCTTAACCAATTTCCATGATTTAAGAGAATTCATTAGGACAAATGGTAGATTCTCAAGCATCATTAGAAATTTTGAGTGCCATAAATCACAAGCAGAATAACCCATATTCAAATTATTATAACCCAGGTTAGAAAAACCATCCTAACTTTAACTGGAACAACAATTCGAGTGATAATAATCAGCAATGGGGGAACAACCAAGTAAACCCATTGGGAAACTGGAACAATCAACTGAATAACAATTATAGATCTACTTATCTTCCAGTTTTCAACAGTAATATACAATTTAAGGAGAAGAGGTTGACTATAGAAGAAGTGGTGTTACAAATGGGAAATCGATTACAAAGTCAAGGAGCTACAATTAGAAATATTGAGAATCAAATTGAGCAAATAATAAATTTATTAAGTAATAGATCCCAACGAACACTTCCTAGTAATACTGAATCAAATCCAAAAGACCAGAATCAAGAGAAAGTAAAAGCCATTCAACTTAGAAGAGGAAGAGAATTAGACGGTAGGGTTCAAAAAGAAATTGAGGTAGAGAGAGAAGAAATTGAAGAATCTGGATCTATTTATCTTTTAAAAGTTGATTTAGAAAGACCAACACCTCCATTTCCTCAGAGGCTTCGACAACAAAGGTTTGAAAAACATTTTTCAACAATTTTGGAAATTCTTAAGAAGCCTACAATTAACGTTCGATGTTCTAAAACCTTAGAACAAATGCCAAGTTATGTGAAGTTTATAAAAGATATTCTTATGAGAAAAAGAAGTTTGAAGATAATGAGAGTGTTGCACTTAGTGAGGAGTGTAGTGCTTTAATTCAAAAAAAGCTTCGTGAAAAGCTTAAAGATCCTGGTAGCTTTAAAATTCCATGTGCAATATGAGACAGATTTTATGGGAAAGCTTTATGTGATTTAGGTGTAAGCATTAAATTTATGCCATTATCAATATTCAAAAGAGTGAGATTAGGATAAATAACCCCTACTACTATAACTCTGCAGTTAGCAGATCGTTCGATAACATACTCTAGAGGAGTTATAGAAGATGCCCTAGTGAAAGTGGATTAATTTATCTTTCTTGTTGATTTCATTGTGCTAGATATGGAGGAAGATAATAAGATCCCTATCATTTTGGGGAGATTTTTTCTAGCCACAAGAAGAGCAATGACAGATGTGCAGAAAGGGGAATTAACAATGCTCGTTAATGATCAAACTGTTACTTTTAATATTTCAAGATCATGAAATATCCTACAAAAGGTAAAGATGATGAATGTTATAGAATGGATGTTATAAGATATCTAAATGAATGTCATTTCAAAACAACTTATGAAGAAAAATCTGAGAAAAAGATTTGGAACATGAGCAAGAAGAGGAATTAGATTGATGTGAAGAACTTTTTAAGAAAGATTCAAACTATGTTCGAGAAATTTTTGAAATTTTGGACACGATAGACAAAGATAAATCATTTTGTCCATCAATTGAAAACCCTCCAGAACTTTAGTTGAAGCTACTTCCTGAACATTTAAAATATGCCTTTTTAGGAGATTCCTCTACTTTACCAGTTATAATTTCCTCAAAATTTACGATGGAAGAAGAGGAAAGGATAATGAAAATTTTGAAAAATTTTAAGAAAGCCTTCGGATGGAAAATTACTGATATTAAAGGAATCAGTCCTTCAATTTCTATGCATAGAATTCAAATGGAAGAGAATTACAAACCCAAGGCTGATCCTCAAAAGAGATTGAATCCTATTATGAAAGAAGTTGTTAAGAAAGAAATTCTAAAGTGGTTAGTTGTTGGAATTATCTACCCTATTTCAGATAGTGCATATGTTAGTCCAATTCACTGCGTTGTTAAGAAAGGAGGAGTGACTGTGACTTTGAATGAACATAATGAGTTAATACCAACAAGATAAGCCACAAAATGGCAAATATGCATTGATTATAGAAAATTAAATCTCGCCACTAGGAAATATCATTTTCCACTAACCTTTTCCAGATCAAATGTTGGATAGACTAGCTGGGCTTAAATACTTTTATTTTCTGGATGGATATACTGGTTATCACCAAATAAAAATATCACCTGAGTATCAAGAGAAAACAATTTTTACCAGTCCTTATGGTACTTTTGCTTTTAGAAGGATGCCCTTTGAATTATGTAATGCCCCTGCTACATTTGAAAGATATATGATTGCAGTTTTTTGTGATTTAATTGAAAAAGGGATTGAAGTATCCATGGATGATTTCTCAGTATTTGGAACTTCATGTGACTCATGGTTAGAACATTTATCTAAAGTTCTTAAGCACTGTTAAGAAACAAATTTAGTCCTTAACAGTCCTTAATGAAGAAACAAATTTAGTCCTTAATTAGGAAAAATGTCAATTTATGGTAGGAGGAGGAATTGTATTAGGTCATCAAATATCAAAAATTGGTATGGAAACAATCCTGCTAAAATTTAAGTGATCGCTAATTTACCTTATCCAACAAAATATAACGGAAATTAGGAATTTTTTAGGACATGTTGGATTCTACAGGTGATATATTAAAGAATTTTCAAAGATTGCTAAGCCTTTATGCCATTTACTAGAGAAAGATGCAATTTTTTAATTTTGATAAGGAATGCCTAAAAACTTTTAATTTATTAAAAGAAAAATTAATCACTGCACCAATTATAGTTTCACCAAACTGGAGTAAACTTTTTGAATTTATGTGTGATGCTAGTGATTATGATATAGGAGTTGTTTTAGGAAAATGATATGATAAAATTTTTGAAGTAATTTACTATGCTAGTAAAACTCTTAATGAAACTCAAATCAATTATACAACAACTTAAAAAAAGTTATTAGCAATAGTATATGCTTTTGATAAATATAGATCATATTTAATTAGAACTCATTGTATAGTGCATACGGATCATTTTGCTATTAAGTACTTAATGAAAAAGAAGGATGCTAAACCTAGACTTATAAAAGGGATTCTTCTTTTGTAAGAATTTGATTTTGAAATAGTAGATCTAAAGGGGACTGAAAATCAAATTGTTAATCATTTATCCAGGCTTGAGTTAGAAAAACCACTCTGTATTGAAAAAGAAAATAATGAACATTTTTTAGATGAAAATTGTTCACTATTAATGAGTGATGTGTTCCGTGGTATGCCGACATTGTGAAATTTATTGTTAGCGATATTATGCACTATGGAATGACATACCAACAAAAGAGAAAATTTGTTTCTAAAGCTAAGACTTATTTTTGGGATGACTCATTTTTATATAAACAAGGAAAGGATCTAATTATTCGAAGATATGTACCATTAGAAGAAACTTATAAAATTAAATGTCATAATTCTGATTGTGATTTTATGGGACATTTTGGTGTTGATAAGACAACATATAAAATCTTACAATCTGGATTCTATTGGCATAAAATTTTTAGAGATATTAATGCTTTTATCAAAACTTGTGATAAATGTCAATGAGTAGGCAATATTTCTAGAAGAAATGAGATGCCCCTCAATTGTATGTTAGAAGTTGAATTATTTGATGTTAGGGGATTAGATTTCATGGGACCATTTATACCATCTTTCAGAAATTTATATATTTTGTTAGTAGTGGACTATGTATCCAAATGATTAGAAGTTATTGCTTTACCTCGAAGTGATGCTCAAAGTGTTGCACAATTTTTGAAAATGATCATATTTTGTAAATTTCTGATGCCGACAGTTATCATTACTAATGGGGGAAGTCATTTTAAGAAATGCCATAATGGAGAAGTTATTAAAGAAATATCATATAAATCATAGGATTGCTAGGGCTTATCATCCTCAGACAAGTGGTTTGACTGAATTATCCAATCGAGAAATTAAAAGAATTATGTAAAAATTTGTGAATCCAACGAAAATGTATTGGTCAGTAAAACTTGACTAAGCTTTGTGGGCTTATAGGACTGC
>NW_018238622.1:0-201 GCF_001263595.1 Phalaenopsis equestris | reverse complement strand
AATTCATGAAGGTCTGTTACTAAGTGCAGTAGCAACATCTTCTAATTGACTTTCAATATTTCTAATAATAGCCCCTTGATTTTGTATTTGATTTCCCATGTTAAACATTAACTCTTCCATCATCAACTTCTTTTCTTTAACATGTGGCTTAGGGTTAGAGTTAAAACCAGGAGGATAATAAGGTCGATAGTTAGGATTTCC
>NW_018238621.1:0-1572 GCF_001263595.1 Phalaenopsis equestris | reverse complement strand
AACTCATAAGCTTCTGTCTACACGCTGACGTGACAGAGCTATTATAACCTCCAGGGGTTGAAGGGTTTTCGATTATATCGATATGAGTACCTGGATCACCTTTTGTTGCACTGTCCCTCAAAACTCTTAAGAAGGTTTGCCCACTTGCGAGTAGACAATAATATTGGTTAAACAATCTTGGGATAGACTCCTAAATTGAATTGAGGATTCATGTCAAGTATACTCTGCAGGGCCTTCCAAAGATCCCTCAAGTTTGGCTCATCACTATCAGACGTGAGGCAAACTGGCCTCCCCATAACGGTTGCATAGCTCTGATACCAAGTGATATCGAAGTTAATCAAAATAATAATAATAAAAAAAAACTTTATTACAAAACAAATAGAATATTACAACCAACACACTGGAATGGTAAATAAGAACATACACAATACACAACTTAACTAGGGTTATATTACAACAGGGATAGTGGTCGATTATGTGGATTGGACGACAGAAAGTTGGTAAGGGTTTGTGGCTGGCTGCAGGAGGAAAGATGAGGTTGCGGCTGGTTGAAAGGGGAAGGTAAGGTTTGTGATTGGATGCAGAAGGGAAGGCGGGGTTGTGGTTGGCCACAAGAGGGAAGGTAAGGGCTGGATGGAGGTGGACAACATGGTGGAAGGGCGATTGTTGCAATGCAAGTGGAATTGGGCGGCAGGAAGGTGCAATGGCTACAGGAGCATCACAGAAAGCATCACAGAAAATGTCCAGGAAGGTGCAATGGCTACAGGAGCATCACAGAAAATGTCCTTTGGGGTGGTTGCAATGGGTGCGGCGACGGTGGCAGCAAAGAGAAAGATGCGAGGAAGAGAAAATTGAGGATAGTCACCATCTCCAAACGAGATATAGTCGGACAACCATTCACCCTTAAGATAAAGCCCTAGAAGGGAGAACTAAAGACGCACGGCTGTCCCGAAAGAAAACACAATGAAAAACTAACCGTAAAATATCAGAAAAGCAAATAGAAAGTAATATGATGACTAAGAGTGGCCCAAGAGGATCAACCAAATCAACCATGGCGAAAATACCAGGACCAGTTCGATATAGGAACAAAAGCGGGACTTTGCTTTCCGTTGCTGGAAATCACATGGTGGATATGCCCCTCAATTGGTCCATAACCCGATTTGAGATGTTGTTAGTGGCCACACTATCCACCAACCCATTACGGGCAGCTTGAGATCTGTCCCCATCTTCATGGTGTGATTTGGATAAATATTTGTTAGTGGTATAAATTGAAATTTATAATAATTTCACTATTTGACCATCTGTCCCTGCCTTGAAAATTCTAATTCCCCGAACTAAATCAAAACAGAAACTTTATTCTATTATTGATTATTAATGGGTAAAAAATTTAATACTTAATTCAAGAAATAAATTTTGCATTGCTCCTATCCATTTAAATTTAAATGTGTAAGGTATTAAAAATTAATCATGTAAAGCGCACATCAAGGACCTACCATACATGCTTAAATAATTATGCAATAATATTTTAAAAGTGTGAAAAATATATATTTAAAGCATTATACATGTGTTAGT
>NW_018238620.1:1680-2369 GCF_001263595.1 Phalaenopsis equestris | reverse complement strand
CCTCTTAGGTTATGTTTTTATGGCCTCTGAACCTATTTTTGTGGTTGAATGGTTTTGACTAGCTAGCCACACCCTCGGCCATACTCCGCCCAGTTTCTCTAGCTTGATTGAGGTTTTCTTTTTAGCCTTCTATTGGGATGTTACTTTGACTACCAGGAAAGGCTTTCTTTTGAGAATGCTTCCAACAAGTGCACTGTGCCTCAATGGCGCGACACACTTGTTGAGGGTCCTTTGTTGGTATCGGTTTTTGATGTCATGTGTGTCTAGGACGTCGATATTACTTAAGGAGAGCGACCATGTCGTTAACGATTCAAATACGGGCTAAAAATACACAAATTATCATTTTGGATCGTTTGCTGAAAAAGGTGGTCTGGACGACCTTGAACGACAAAACAGACCACGCGAGTGAGTCCGAAATGTCGATTCTGCTTAGGACAAACGCTCGTTGGACCACGGTTTCGCATGCGGGCTAAAAATACGTGAATTTTTATTTTCGTCCCGATTGCTAAAATAAGTGGCCCGAACGACTTCAGATGACAAAATGGACAGTGCGGTCGCGTCCGGAACGTCGAATTTACCTAGGGGAGAAGTTCATTTCACTGCAATGACGTATTCGACAAAAGATGCGGAGAGATAATAATAATAATAATAATATTATTATTATTATTATTATTATCTCTCCGCATCTT
>NW_018238620.1:0-885 GCF_001263595.1 Phalaenopsis equestris | reverse complement strand
CTACGATAGCCGAGTGAATCATATTTGACTGTTAGCCTTAGCACAAAAATCCTAGAGGTTGGAGCTCCCTTCGCTCCTCTTTGCTTTGGTAGTCCCGATCTTTTAAAAAGATCGAAAAGGAGATCTTTGCAAAATGAGAAAATGCGAGTCATTAGCTCATTTTGCAAAGCTCGGAGGCGTCGTGAAATCGGGAAGAGCGTTGTCACTAGCTCGTTTCATGACGAGATGGAGAAATTTCCCCTTTGGGGATCCAGGGAGAAGTTCCCTGCTTGCCTCACCAAAGCAAAGGTTGCACTCACCATTTTTTTTATGTATTGACCCTAGGTTCCCCGGTGAGAACGTTAGCACGAGAATGGCTCCCTATCACATGTATATGTTTGCATGTTGCATTTTGCATGTCACATTGCACGTCATTTCACTTCGCTCCGATCGACAGCCCCGGCCCAACGAGCATTTCACTTCGCTCCGTCTCGCTGTCCCGGCCCGCCGAGCATTACACTTCACCTCGTCCTGCCGCCCCGGCTCGACGAGCATTTCACTTCGCTCTGCCTCGCTGTCCCAGCCCGACAAGCATTACACTTCACCTCGTCCTGCCCCCTGGCCTGAAGAGTATTTAACTTCGCTCTGATTAGCCATCCCGGCCCGACAAGCATTACACTTCACCTCGTCCTGCCGCCCTGGTTCGACGAGCATTTCACTTCGCTCCGATCAGCCGCCCCGGCCCGACGAGCACCTCACTTCACTCTGATTGGCCGACCCGGCCCGACGAGCACCTCACTTCGCTTCGATTGGCCGCCCCAGCCCGAAGAGCCCATCACTTCGCTCCGAATGGCCGCCCCGGCCCAACGAGCACTTCACTTCGTCCGGCCGCCTTGGCCCGGTGAA
>NW_018238619.1:264-1118 GCF_001263595.1 Phalaenopsis equestris | reverse complement strand
GTAGCTTAATTTAAAAAACTACAAAAATAATGTGCAAAAATAATTCAATATGCTATAAAAAACTACACCGTGCAAAATGTAGTATTATGGAATCAAAGAAAATTTACCCTGTATCTTGGGTTGTTATGCAGAATACAATTCAAGAGTGCTTTAAAAGCATGAGTATTGATGAAAAACGATTATTGATTCTAGCTAGCCCTATTGCTCGAACAATGGATGCAACTGAAAAAGATGCAATCACTATAACGTCTGAAGAGTTTGCTAAAGAGTGTGGAATCAAAACCAATTCAGCATATTCCCAAATGGAAGAAGCAAGTAAAAGCCTTTTTTAGGGCTATTTTTTCCCTAGGGAGATAATAAAAAAAAAACCTACTGCAACTGGGTGATTAGAGCAATATACGAAAACGGTGCAATATCAATATGCTTTCCTGATGAAGTTCTTTTGATGCTAAAAGAGTTTGATAAATTAAATCCGTACACTAAGTATAAAAAAGATATCGTGCTAAGCCTAAAAAAGGATTACTCATTTGATCTTTATCACTTAGCCAAAAAACATCAAGCTATGGGACAATTTGAAATGTCCTTAGAACATATAAAAAATGAGTTAGGTTTACCCCCATCATATGACAAACTTTGCAATCTAAAAGACCGTGTTATCAAACCATCACTTGACGAAATCACTAAAAATACAGATATAGACCTGACCCGTGAAAAAGGGGCGTTCTTGGGTTGGCTTTAAGTTCACAGTCAAGGAAAAGCCAAAGCCGAAAGCGATAGAAACAGGACGAGATAAAAATACGATAGATATGTTCTGCAATCTCAATGACGCTCAGATCAGCACATATAGCTCGATA
>NW_018238619.1:0-213 GCF_001263595.1 Phalaenopsis equestris | reverse complement strand
AATGGATTGCCAATATTTTACGAGATCCTAAATCCGTTCGAGAAGAAACAGCAAAAAGGGTTTTTAAGGCTTTGCGGACTGAGACTGACTTTAAGGGCTAGGCATATCATTGTTGTGGTCGTTTGACTTTTCCCTGGCATGGTCATAGTTGGGGCTATAGCTTTGTTCGGCTTTCCGTTGCTGTCGTCTTTCATGCGCTACAACGTCTTGCGC
>NW_018238618.1:0-4947 GCF_001263595.1 Phalaenopsis equestris | reverse complement strand
TGCAATCATTTAGATGACTGAAAATAATCAATTTAGAGGATCAACTTTATATGATCCTAATATTCACATAGGCAGTTTCTTAAAAATTTTTGTTGAATTTTAGTATATTAGTTTCTCCGGCAATGCCACTAGACATAGATTGCTCATATTTTTAAGAGACAACTAAACTTTGGCGTAACATTTTACCCCTAGTATTTATAACTAATTGGATAGATGTAGCATAATAAATTTTAGGCAAGTATTTTTCACCCTCTAATATTAAACTTAGATATCTTCTAATTCAATATATTCCTAACAGGTAAATTTTTAATGTACTACACTACTAAATATAGTTTGAAGTTATCTTAGTACAAGAAGAAAGATGCCAACAATCTTAAAAGAAAAGATAAACAAAAATAACATGAAATAACTTTTATTCTCTCAGAGGTGATAAGGATCATGCTCCGGTGACACCGGTATAGTATTTTCTCTAGGTTTTTCTATGAGTTACTTTGAATGATAATTAACAACCTTGGAAACAATTCTCCTTAACTTATATTTAGTTCATAAAAAGAGTTGAAAATCATATTACAACTAAGAGGAACTTAACCATGCAACGTTTCTCATTGATTCCGTGGATCTTCTATCTAGGCTGTAATATATTTCAAGCAATATGTCTATTTTGCTAAACTATTGAGTGGTAACCAAAATTTTCTTCTAGGTGACTGTTAGAAGTCCTTGATCACAAGAAGTTTTAATTGCTTAATTGATCATTTTATAAGTAAATGACGATCAAATGGTTAACACATCAACATGGATAGTTCAAAACACATAAATGTTCACGGGGGGAAAACTCATGGTAAAACATCAAGAATATATGTTCATACATCTTAGGAGCAAGAAAACATTTTTAGTTATGAGATAGGGGGGGGGGGGGGAGGGGGGAATAGTTAAAAATTTATTGGAAATATTTGAAGATACAAGTGATTAAACCAAGTTCCTTTAATAATATACCAAATCATCATTTTATAATGATAAAATCTCCATAATCTCTCACACACACAACACCCAACCTTTATCTCTTACAAAAACTCTCAAAACATAAAGGAAAAATAACCCTAGATATTACCTCCCCAAAGGAAGAAGAAGAGAACCTCAAGCCATAATTCAAACTAAAGAGTGCCTTCGAAGCTTGTCCAATTCTCTCCAGATCATACCGAAGCACTCTTTATATAGCTTTTACAAAAAAATCCATTAAAAATCTTATAAATTTGATCATGGCTAACTGACAGGGTAACCAGGCTTGTGTTTGCCATAGCTATTCCACAATCAGTGTAGCTATGACACATTTGGATGTAGCTACACTGGATTAACAAACCTGGCGTAAGTACACCAAGGTCTAGCGTAAGTATGCCAAGGTCTGACATAATTAAATTGTTCCCCTAATTTTGGCTATTTCATGTTTTGACTTCGTGACACGTGCTTGACACCTATAACCTATAAAATATCACTCAAAACCTTTCACAAGCATAAATCATGATATTTAAAAAAGAAAATACAATATTTTAGGTGAAAATACATAAATATACATCAAAATTCATTAAATTTTTCTGTTACTTGCTCTCTTGTAATCTGATACCTAGTTGAGACTCAAATAATATTCATAGCTCTCATGTGACACTTCTAGATTTTCTAACTAGACTATATAGTTGAAAAAAAGCATTAAAAAAATCATTTCAAGATCAAATTTTCATTAATGTCTAATAACATAACCCTTTATAATATCATCTTCTTGATCCTAAGGAAATCTCAAAACTCTTAATTTGGTGTGATTGAGTTATTTTTATTTTAAGAAAATTTTTAAATCAACCAACTAACCCAAAATTAATTAAAATTTTCTTAAATATAATACTATATAAATTTTATTAAAAGAGTTTTTAAATCTTATTAATTAGGAAAGAATTTAAACACCACTTTTTATTTTTCATGTTTAACCTTAAACTTCTAAAAAATTGCTGGACACTTCTTTTTCTTTTCCTTTTTCTTTTTTACTCAATGCCTAACACAATTTTTTTTTTTAATTTTAGGCCCAAAATCACTTTAATTTCACCGAGCATTTTTTACTTTAAATATTTTAAACATCTAATCTCTTCTAATTGATAATTCTCAAATGCTTCTTAATGTGAACTCTAAAAATATTATAATTCATTTAAATGTCAAGACTTAGTCAAATTGTTTGTGTTAACAACCAAAAGACTTAAAGTGTCTCTATTTAATTACTTATATTTTAATTGCAACATTTTAACTATTCTTAAAATTTTTAGGGTTCAGATAGAAATTATTAAAATGGAGAATAAGTTTATTACGACATTGATTCTAATGTCCACCTTTAAAGAGTATTTATAGTTCTAGTGAAGCCACTATGTAATCTAATTAAATTATTGGGATTCCTATCATGAGTCACAACTGAAAAATTATAATCACAACTTAAATATATGAATTACTCTCAGGCAAGTGTACATAAATAAATCCCCCACCAAAGTTATTTTCTATGTTATGCATGCCATATAAGAAAATGCAATAATTGGAAAAAGAAAGCATGTAAAATGGGGTATAAAATTGTAGAAGAGGTCAGCGTGACTAGTGAACATAAAGTAAAACATAACTCTATTAAGTTTATCACGAAAAAAATCTATGGAGTTCACATCAAATCTCCGAAAGCATTAAAGGACTCTTAAAATCATAACATTTATTCTAACACATGTAAAAATAAATTTAAAGAAAAGTTAAAGTAAAATAAGATAAAACAAGACACCAATCATACTTAAATCAAAGGTTAATGCTCGGGTTGCCTCATAAGGCAACTTTTGGTTTAACATTCTAAGCCAGACTATGCTAGATCAAATCAAGCCTAAAAGGATTCTTCAGGATTAAATTGCCTTCTGAATAGTCTCTGATTAATCCTCCCAACTTTTAATTGTCCTAGAGGATTTCCTAACTTAAAAAAATGTAATTCTAATTCTAGTAACTTCTAGAAATCTATATTCTTTTCCAACCCCGTGTTTAAAATTCTCAGCAATTCCCTCCTTGTAATTCGCTCGACTCATTTATATTCATGAATGGCATAGTGGAGTCTTCTCCTAAAAATTCACACTCTATATGTTCAAGAAAAATCTCTAACCCTATCATTGGGTTCAACTTATGTGTGGTTCTACAAGCTTGGCTTGGGCCATGATATCCACCGGCTCAACTATCTCACTAACAACTCTAGGGGTCTCCTCAAAACCAAGAGTTTATTCTTCCTTAGTCATTTTACAACAAAATTACTCCATTATAGCTTGCTTCTTAAGTCTAATTCTTCAAATTCAAAAACTAGGTTATCAACTTCCCCTGCCACAACTATATTATGGTATTGATCATCCCTAGGGAATTGGGGAAACTTAATCAATCTCAACACTTCAAATATCAGTTCCAAATCATTCACTCTTATAATTAGTTCTTCCTTCTGCGCGTTAATCACAGCTTATCTAGTGGATAAAAAGGGTCTTCTAAAAATGCCTCTATCTTTCTCCATATCCAAAATGAGAGAATAGATAGAAAAGATGAATTTGTCAAGTTTAACAAGAGCATCCTCAATTGTCCCCCTAGGATAGGTTACAGAGCTGTCAACTCACCGCAAGGTCATGGTGATGGGCTAAATATTTCCTAATCATAATCTTTTGAGAGTGATCAAGGGCATAATATTGATGCTAGCTCTTAGGTTATACAAAGCTCTCCCACTTGGAGATTGATTTCAATCAAACCATCTCATCCAAAAAAACTATAACATCTTCATAGTTGCAAACTATAGTGTGACTAATCACTATGTCAACCTCCCTAATCTCTAGCCAAAACCATCACATAACTTTTGTTTCTTAATTTTTATAGCCTTAATTAACATATTTGTAAGATTTTGAACTTCACCAACAACATTCTGACCTTACTGGACTCTAAATATAGCATCTGATTATGATACTCACCACCATTATTTGATCTGAGACACTTCAATCTCAATTTATTTTATTCTCAACCATATATTTTAACTTTTTAAATACATCAAACACATCATATTTATATTTTAACAAGAACACAGAAACCTTCTTAGTGTGATCATTGATGAAATTGATAAAATATAAGGAACCTTCAATAGACTAAACTGAAATAGGACTCCATAAATTAGAAAGACTTACACCCAATTTTAGATACAGTAATCTTATTATACTTATCATAAATATACTTTCAAAAAAATCAAGTCTATAGACTTTAAACCTTAAAGTGTGTTTTTACAAAGGAGAGACATTATACCTTTCTCACTCATTTAACCAAATCTGTGGTGCCAGAGACATTGATCAACCATTGTTCTAGTTATTCTAAACGATTCAAACATCCCATTGATCAGATAAAGAGTATCTTCAACGTTACGTCAAGCCATCACCGCTGCACATTTTTCACCTTGCACGAATCACCTATGAAAGTGACACATACCATGACCTTATAAGCCGAATCATAAATAATTTCTCTTTAAACATGGAACATGCCTAACTTTAATCAGTTTTTAGATTAATCTATTTAGTAACATGATATCAACATCACCCTTTCCAATAATATTGTCGGTCTTGTTATCTCCAAAATGCACTTTCCCAAGATCACCTCGAGGGTAATTTTTGAACACCTCTTTAATGGAACAAGTACGAAAAGAGACACTTGAGTCTACTATCCATGATACAATTCTATGGATAAAATAAAAGAGTCACCTTAGATTTCATCTATGAAGACATTTATAGAAACCTTACTATTTAGATCTCCACCATCAATCTTCTTTGGAGCTTTGCAATACTTTTTAAAGTGACATTTCTATCTTCAGTTTCGACATTCACTTCTATCTTTTTCTCTTTTTTGACTTAGACTTTCCTCTACTGAACTTGAAGC
>NW_018238617.1:1238-4004 GCF_001263595.1 Phalaenopsis equestris | reverse complement strand
CATCAATAACACTTGAATAACACACAATAAAACCTAAATAACACAAGAAGAATATTCCCTTGTGTTACCAGATAAATTTTATTTTATTTTGTCACATCTACGTGACGTGATTTCTTTTGACTCCGCACGTAACTCTACGTGCGGAGTCATGATGTAATATTTTTTCTTAAAAGTATGGGTTATGCCATAAGTGTTATGAATGTAAATATAAAATTTTGAGGAATGCATAAAATATTAATGAGTATATGAATTTAAAATGATAAATAAAATTAATATAAGCACAACTTTTGAAAAAGAAGAGTCCAATAATATTAATAATTTGGGGTAATTAAATAAATAGCACTCAAAATAATGCTATTTACAAATCTAACACCCTCTTTTATTTACCAAATTCTCAATAGTTTGATTGTGGCATGCAGAAATGCATCGTTTTAGTAGTTCAAAAAAATCAAACGTGCGCTAATTTTGTAAATACCAATATGTTTAATGTTGTGTATGTAATTATCCCTAATAATTATTTAAAATTGTAATTAATAGCCAGATCTATTTAAGAACTAAGCATATCATAACAATATCACCATCTAATTAAAGTTGATGAAAACATGGCAAATTTGGTTTTATAATTCGAACCTCTTACTTGTTTTAGGGTGCATTTGGGTCAGCTTGTGTATTTCAGGATAACCAGTTTATTCTGAAGCGCGGCCCGCGGGGTTCTACCCGTGACCTGCGTTTAGTGTACAAATGCAATCACGCTTTCGGATAAACAGACAAAACACGCGATCCAAACAGATACCACGACGTTTTTCAGAAACGCCCCCACTCTTATAAGCTGCCCCAACCGGTCCCTTAAGATACATACAAAGGGCATTTTCATATACCACCTAATTCTTATGTATTTACATATCTAACACCTAAATTACGTTTCACATTTATGCATAGGGAAGACGTCTTGTATGTAAAAATTGAAGTTTAGGTGGTAGATATGTAAATGCACATCAGAATTGAGTGTTGTGTATGCAAACATTCCTAAGTACAACTTACTATGCCTAAAATAACTTAAAATGACCAAACACATAATGTGCAAACAAGTATTTATTATTTTAGAAATTTACATACATACCTCAAAAATTGTTTTATTTACATATGTAATACCTAAAGTTTGATACTTCCACCTAGGGCTGTCAAAACGGTTTGTTGTTCGCAAACAGCTCGTGTTCGGCTCATTCGCTAAGTTAACGAGCTGAACACGAACAACACGAACAAATATTTGTTCATATTCGTATTCAGCTCGTTTAGGCTTGAAATACTACTAATCAATTATATATATATATATCTTTGATGAGTAGTATTTTTTAAAAATTTAATTGACTACAATGCTACAAAGATTTATAATTAATTAAAAGTATTAATGAAGAAAATAGAATAAAAATTAATAAATTAGATTCAAATGATGCTTTAAATATTGCCCCAAGGCCCAATCTTTAACATCTTATGACTTCGTGATTTAGGTTGTCAAAATGACTCTTTGTTCGTAAATTACTCATGTTTGGCTCACTAAGCAAACGAGCCGAACACAAACACACTTTTTGAGCTCGAAATATAAACGAGCCGAACACGAGCTGTGTCATAAATCTATCCATGAAAATATGTATTGCACTTTTAAAAAGTCATTGTTGTATCTTAATATGACATTCGAGATTAGAGTGTTTTGGATCTACATCTAAAAGTTTGGGACTATATATATATGTAAATACATAAAAATTATGTGCTAAGTCTGTAAATTGTCAAGGGTTTAGAGGTGTTTACATAAATATTTAACCACCATAAGCATTTTTTTAAGTCATTCCCCCCCATTTTAAAATTCATTAAAATGCTTTTTAAAATATATCTTTGAAATATGTTTTGAATATTCTAAAATACATTAGAGCCATATTTTAAGATATATAAATTAATTATAATGCTCTATTAAATCATTAGCATACTTCAAGATATATAAATTCGTTAAATATTGAACTAAATTATATCATAACTTAGGGTCCGTTTGGCGCGACGATGCGGCGGTGTTTTTAAAACACGCTGTAGTTTTGTCCGTTTAGGTAAACTGTGTTTTGACAGATTTTTCAAAAAATTGTGTATTCAAACAGCTGAAATCAACATTTTCACACCGGACCTGGCTAGGTGAGGTAGCAGTTTTCAGGCCGTGGTCTGATTTTTTCAAAAAAAAAAAAAAGTAATATCAACCGCATTATTTTGAACAACATATTCTTTTTCAGTAGTTTCACAGCTGTTTTTTTAATAAGGTGCAGCTGTCCCAAACAAACCCTTAAATGTACCAATCAAACAAGCTCAAACCATTAATAATGCTACATAGCAACCATTTAACTTTAAATATGCAATAATTCTAAATTGTGTTTGAAAAGTTATGCTTAAAACGAACAATTACTTTCTCTGAAATTTGAGATTTCTTTATATAAATAATAAAATTTAATATATATTTTTATATGTAATTCAAACAACTTAGTAATTTTAAAACTCCTCGTTATATTTTTCTGCCCAATATTTAAAAAAAAATAGATATTTTGTGATTTTGCCCATCCTAAAAAATAATATTGGTTCCATCCCTCTGTCTGATCCCTATCATGTAAATATGAAAATTTGGGTTTTGGTTGTTAAATGTATAAATATATAAGAATTGTGTGGTATGTATGCATATGACTATATGTGTGTGTGTGTGTGTGTGTGTGTGGGTTTGTGTGGGTGTGTGGT
>NW_018238617.1:0-1151 GCF_001263595.1 Phalaenopsis equestris | reverse complement strand
GTGTGTGTGTGTGAATTTTGAATAATTCTTTTTCTCACTGAATACATAGATAATTCACCTATAAATAAGCGAGTACAAGAGATAAAAAGAGAAAAAATATCTTTCTACAATTAAGTAATTCCTATAATTATGGAATAAACATAAATACCTATAATTAAGGAATTACCCTTTTTATATTATGACTAAATATAGCAAGTACTAAATAGAATTGAAGTAAATAATAATAAGGAGCGTAATTCCACAATATATATATATATATATATAAATTAACAAGACAAGAGCACATGGTTGAGGTGTATAAATGAAAATTAACCATGTAAAATTGGACCACTAACTCCACACACCTATCAAAGTCCTAAATATATGTTGCAAAAGCATATATGCAATCCTTGCATAAGCCTTTGTGAATCATAGTACGTAATGAATGAGACAAATCTAAATGAATTGTAAGGAAGAGAACATAAAAAACCTGTTGCACGACTCTTAAAGCATGTATTCAATCATTTTTTCAGTAGTACTGATGGATGAGGGACCTTTCTCTAACAAATTGAGTGTTCCCCACTTCCAACGGCAATGACTGTGCAGATGTTGGCATGGCCTGCTTTATTAATAGGAAGGTTTACATATATGCCCCTCAATTCTTATGTATTTACATATCTAGCATCTATTCTTAAGTAAACTAGAGGAACAGTTGATGTGGTGTGAAAGATATAAGAGATATAAATGTAAACAAAAAACAAAGTTTAGGTGTTAGATATGAAGGTGTGTAAGAATTGAAATTTTTTTTATGTAAATGCCACATACATACATACATACATACATATATATGTATACATATATACATATGCAGACATATCTATACATACATATATAAACCATTCTACATAATTGTAAGTAGTAAAAAGAGTAAAACAAAAACAACAACAATCATTTATCTCACTAAGTGGGGTGGGCTATATGATTCTTTTTTATCCGTTGTCTTCTATTGACTGTGGTATTTTTATTTAATTCAAATAGATTAAGGTTATTATTTGTATGGTAAGCACAAGTCGTTTTAGGTCTACCTCTGCTTTTCTTAGCATAAGTTGAATTTAAAAAATCTACTCTCCTAACAGAATCATCAGATGGTTCATGTTTAATGTTACTAAACC
>NW_018238616.1:0-335 GCF_001263595.1 Phalaenopsis equestris | reverse complement strand
TAATTTAGTTTGGTTAATATATCAACATTCAAAATTATTAACAGTGATTTCATTTGATTTTCTGTAAATTTCCTGGTAAAATTTATCATTGTTAATTTACACCTTCCTTGTGGGATCGATATTTGGGGCTTAATAGAAAGTTCATTATTACTTGATAACGATACGTATACTTGCATAGAATCTCATTATTAATTACCTATAATTATATATATTTTACACAACTTATTTTTCATACAAGGATCAAATTTTTGGCATTGTAATAGTG
This sequence comes from Phalaenopsis equestris, assembly GCF_001263595.1. Taxonomy (NCBI): domain Eukaryota; kingdom Viridiplantae; phylum Streptophyta; class Magnoliopsida; order Asparagales; family Orchidaceae; genus Phalaenopsis; species Phalaenopsis equestris. Next base: position 70 of record NW_018238616.1, on the reverse strand, counting down.
TCAACTTCATAAATCCTTACACATAAAAAATCAGGATCAAGTTTTTAGCGCCATTGCCGGGGAAGGTAAC
>NW_018238615.1:0-347 GCF_001263595.1 Phalaenopsis equestris | reverse complement strand
TTTGCTCTAACTCTCCCTCCCTTATCTCCTTCATTTCTATAAATCATTCTTTCTTACCTACACTATATCTCTTTTCTCTCTATATTCTCTCTCTCTTCTCCCTCTCACTATATCTCTCTTTTTCTTGCTCTATCACTCTCCTTTCCTACTATCTCTTCTTTCTTTTTCTATCACTCTCTCTTATTATCTCTCTCATTATCTTCATACCTCTCCTATATTCACCTTCCATTATTTTTAAATTTTTACCGAGCCTATTTTTCCTTTTCTCCTCTTTATCTCTATTTTCTCTTTATACTTTACTCTCTTGCTCTTTCTTTCAATTACACACTCTCGCTCTCTCACTCCAC
>NW_018238614.1:0-1059 GCF_001263595.1 Phalaenopsis equestris | reverse complement strand
TAACTCCATTTAACATTGGTTTTCCAATACTTTACTGACCTACTCCATTGAATTGTAACTTGCTTCTAAACAATTGCTATTGACAGTTTATTTGGTGCAGTGCATTTAGAAATTGCACCACCCAGACCCGTTTGGGTAAATTGTATTTTAACAGTTTATTCAAAAAGTTGTGTTTTCAAACCGCTAAAAATTAACATTTTAACACCGTTCCTAAGTGTGGCAGCTGTTTTTTAGCTGAGATTTGACTTTTCAAAAAAAAAATTGTAATTATCACCGCAATTTTTTGAACATTAGATTATTTTTCAGTAACTTATCAATAGCTTATTAGTAAGTTGTAGCTGCCCCAAACATACCATCGCGCTTTCTTTTTTTACATATTTAATTTATTATTTAATTATTTAAGTATATAGCTCAATTAATGTAATGTGTTTGAATTTACATAAATTTTATATTTTTGGGTTTTTAGGTGTCTTTTTTTTAGTTCCTTTTCACATTAAATTTAATTCATCTTTTTTATTAATGTTTTAATATGTTTAAACTATATTAAATTTTATTGTTAATTATTTGAATTATGTATTACCCAAATATTTCACATCACAAAAAATACCACCATTTTAAGAAAATAAAACGATTCAAGCATATATAAAATGGTATGTATGTAAATCTATATTATCATTTCTCTAGTTATATTTCTCTCATTTTTTTCAGACCTCCTCCTTGGTATTTATTACATTTTGCAAACTTCAGCTTTTGAGTCATATTGAAGTTATTTGACGAGGGGCAATTTCAATAAAATTATGGTGTTATATTGGTACAAATCAAAATTTAAATTTGCAAAAACAAACTCTTCAAAATTATTTTTTTGATGTTACATTTATGATCTCTAAACTTAAAAAAATGTAAATTTAGCATATTTTTATTTGAATTTTAGTGAAAAATGCTTCTTTTGCTGCCTTCATTAAGAATATTAAGAATGACCAGGCCTAACAGCTCGATTTGACTCGAAAAATTTTGAATTTGAGTTGACTCAATTAACCATCGAATTGTTTGTAAGTTAGG
>NW_018238613.1:51161-52103 GCF_001263595.1 Phalaenopsis equestris | reverse complement strand
ATTATTCGCTCAATGAAATCATCCTTAATTAAACTATCAAGGACTCAACAAGATATGACATAGGGTTAGGAAAATTACCAAAATTTTACCTTTCCTGCTCTTCATAAACTGCCTTAACATGCATTTTAAGTTTTAGGTGGTGGAACGAGAAGACTCGTCAGGTACACTTTTACAGTTTATAGCACCGTCTTTCTTCTGCCATTTCCTTACACATTTCATGCTTGCGTTTACCTACATAAACTTGCATGTTAACCATAACCATAACCCAAAACCAAAATTAAAAATCAACCAAGATAAAATTCACCGTCACAACATTCAAAATATAAAACAACTCAAAATTTAATCACAAACATCACATAACACTACAACTTCAACTAAATTAAGACGTCTCTATCGGATGATCGGGAATCCCTCGGAGGATTTAACCTACGGTTGCTAACGAGGCTTCCCACGGTTTAAATGACATTATGGAACTCATTAAGTTGGGTTTGGTAAGTTCATTTGAACTAAGTGAATCTAATAGAAAATAGTGATGCCGGAACGAGGGAACCGCAGGATCCTAACCGGTGTTGCTCTAATATACTTTAATATGCCCTCATAAAATTTAAAGAACTTCAACCATAGGGCCACTTGATTTGAAATTATAACTTGACACACTAGATAACACAAACTTGCCACAGTGAGGAGCTTGGAGCTAGCATGGTGGGCAGCACAACCATCTTCAATAGCAAAACCTGTTTTCTCCAGCTAAAACAATCTTCTTTCCTTAGATTTAAACAACAAAGACATAGGACTTTGAGGTTGCTTGCTTATGCAACGTAAATCCTCACCTTATCTTTAGGCCTTTGCATAGCCCTGTTATACAATATAAGCCCTAACTCATCTTAGGATTCCGAGGTTGTCATTTGTCACGACCTAAATCCTCACATCTTCCAGGCTATT
>NW_018238613.1:44394-50736 GCF_001263595.1 Phalaenopsis equestris | reverse complement strand
TCATAATTTTTTTTGTTAATTTGATCGAGCCTCATCCTCAAGTCTTGTGTTCATCCTTCGGAATAGATGCAGGAGTTGAGGTATAGTACTCCTTCATTTAAACTATGAAAAATATGGGGTCAGTTTGATTTCATACTTTTCTAAACTTCAATGTCCTTCGGAAGTGGGTGACGGGATTTCAATTCCGGCCGCCGGCAGCTTCTTACGGGCAACTACCCTCTAACCAAAATAGCGCCAACAACTGCGTGTATTGGCGTTGACCGACGAGATCAATAAAACCAATAAAAACTCCTAAGTCAACAGACCTAGAAGGTGGTGTAGAGTTGTGTGTGCTATTTGTTTCCTCCATGGATATAGTAGGTGAATATTAAATCAAAATTGAGGATTAGGAAATCTCGCTGTGTATTGGAGACTGTGTTTTGAGTTATCACATTTTAGGTTTTTATAGAGGATGGGAATCAGGATTTAGGAGATGACTTTGTAGATTGAGAGTAGGATGCCATGGTGGGGGTCTTATTCCTATCTTGAAAGGTGTGAGTAGAGAATTGTACTCCATGGTGGGGGTCCTACACCGATCTCAAAGATGTAGGTAGAGAATTAGATGTCGTGGTGGTGACCTTACACCAATCTTGAAGATGTAGGTAGAGAATTGGAATCTGTGGAGGGGGCCTTATACCAATCGTGAAGTGTAGGTAGAGAATTGGATGCAATGGAGGGGCTCTTACACCAATCTGGAAGATGTAGGTAGAGAATTGGAAGCCGAAGAGGGGGCCTTACAGCTTTTCTCTCCATACAAATCAAGAAATATTATTTTCGCACATCGGTAATGTGTCCCTGTCCCTCTTGGACCAAATTACCCTTCTTTTGTTGGCATACTTTACCCATTTTTGTCTTGGAAAAGTGCGGCCAACTCCTTGGACTTCAAGACTAGCTGTTCAACCATCTTTGAACAGAGGGGTTCAAAAGGCCATTAAGGACTCTTTAAATTTTTATATGGGGTCGGATCCCCAATAGGAGTGTCGATGGACTAATTCCACCTGGGCATTCTATGCCACTAATTGGGTGGGGAACTGGATCCTAAAACTTCTTCACATCTCCCTGCCAAATTTGATTTGCTATTTCGCAAATTAAACCATATCATGTTGTGTTGTGCGTACTTTGAAATTTTCTTATATTAATTAAAATTTATACTTTTTTAAACAAAGTTGTTAAAAATACATGTAAATTAAGACCCGCCCGGTCTACAGATCAACCTCTATTTTCAGTGCTTGCACTAAAGATTTTGAGGTTTTTGGCCTAACCCTAAAACTTTCTGTTTTAAAGCCCGCTGCAATGGCCTACCTAACGCTGATCCTGCAACCTGTCAACGGACCGCATTGCCTGTAATGTCGCTCCCACCATGAAGTTTGGAGCTGGATTTGAAGATCTCGAGGTTATCCTCGGAAAAGCCCCATTCGTGGTATTGAAGATCACTGCTCCGAAAATACAAGAACTGTCTGCAGAATTCAACTTGAACTTCCTTCAGGACTTCCCTGCCTGCAAAAAGGCTAAAGCTACTGCCGTTGTGGCACCCGTAAAATCTGCTATCCCCGCTGCTGCTAAGGAGAAAGAAGTGATGATTGTTGAAGATTTAACTAAAGGGTTAACTTGCCCACCACCCGTGTTTGAAATTGGCTCAAGCTCAAGGACTGTACCACTGACTCGAACTCAAAAGAGGAACCGCAATAGAAGAGTTCAGAGGACCATCAAATCCCAGACTCCTGAAAACACACCCGTTGAGGAGGAAACTCATCTAATTGAAGAGGTGTTACCAGAAATTTCTCCACTTATACGAGGAATTAGATTCCATCCTCTCACGTGTCTGAACCCAGCTTAATATAAACCCTATTTAATCGTTTGTCTTAAATAGGAGAACTTGTCAGCAAATACAAAGGTTTCGTAGACCAGACTGAAGTCATAATTTTTTTTGTTTATCCTTCGGGATAGATACAGGATTTGAGGTACATCGCTCTTTCATTTAAACTATGAAAAATATGGGGTCAGTTTGATTTCATATTTTTTTCTAAAACTAATTATATATGTAAATTAAAACGTCCTTCCGAAGCGGGCTGCGGGATTTCAATTCCAGTGACCGACAGCTTCTCACGGGCAACTGTCCAATACGAAAATAGTGCCGACAGCTTCTGGCGACTCCGCTACGGACAAGCTTTTCTCTCCATACAAATCAAGAAATATTATTTTCACACATCGGTAATGTGTCCCTGTCCCTCTTGGACCAAATTACCCTTCTTTTGTTGGCATACTTTACCCATTTTTGTCTTGGAAAAGTGCGGCCAACTCCTTGGACTTCAAGACTAGCTGTTCTGTTCAACCATCTTTGAACAGAGGGGTTCAAAAGGCCATTAAGGACTCTTTAAATTTTTATATGGGGTCGGATCCCCAATAGGAGTGTCGATGGACTAATTCCACCTGGGCATTCTATGCCACTAATTGGGTGGGGAACTGGATCCTAAAACTTCTTCACATCTCCCTGCCAAATTTGATTTGCTATTTCGCAAATTAAACCATATCATGTTGTGTTGTGCGTACTTTGAAATTTTCTTATATTAATTAAAATTTATACTTTTTTAAACAAAGTTGTTAAAAATACATGTAAATTAAGACCCGCCCGGTCTACAGATCAACCTCTATTTTCAGTGCTTGCACTAAAGATTTTGAGGTTTTTGGCCTAACCCTAAAACTTTCTGTTTTAAAGCCCGCTGCAATGGCCTACCTAACGCTGATCCTGCAACCTGTCAACGGACCGCATTGCCTGTAATGTCGCTCCCACCATGAAGTTTGGAGCTGGATTTGAAGATCTCGAGGTTATCCTCGGAAAAGCCCCATTCGTGGTATTGAAGATCACTGCTCCGAAAATACAAGAACTGTCTGCAGAATTCAACTTGAACTTCCTTCAGGACTTCCCTGCCTGCAAAAAGGCTAAAGCTACTGCCGTTGTGGCACCCGTAAAATCTGCTATCCCCGCTGCTGCTAAGGAGAAAGAAGTGATGATTGTTGAAGATTTAACTAAAGGGTTAACTTGCCCACCACCCGTGTTTGAAATTGGCTCAAGCTCAAGGACTGTACCACTGACTCGAACTCAAAAGAGGAACCGCAATAGAAGAGTTCAGAGGACCATCAAATCCCAGACTCCTGAAAACACACCCGTTGAGGAGGAAACTCATCTAATTGAAGAGGTGTTACCAGAAATTTCTCCACTTATACGAGGAATTAGATTCCATCCTCTCACGGATACTGATGGATATGAGTTGCGGCTGCATTACCATCACTCTGTGGACACGGTGAGGAAGAAAGGAAGTTCACTCCTACCACTCGAGTTAACACAGTTTTCAGAAGGCTTGCTACCAAGGGAGGATGTTCTGTTAGTGAATTACTTAAGTGAGTGGGACATGCTATTTTCCCTCGTATGAAGAAAGAAATTTTGAAGGATGTTAAGTCCGTTAGAAAGTCTCACAGGTCGACTGAAAAGTCACCTACCCGTATTCCCGTCTGGTTCCGTTTGGAAAACCGAGTTGATACTGCTATAGTCACCACACATCATACCACCACCAGGACCGCAGGTTGCCGATCAATTAAGTCGAGACTGGGCCCGAGGATCTTACCCGTCATTGCTGCAATCCTGGAAAGGAAAACAAGATGGTTATCTGACACTATAGCCGGTCTACACCATATGGAGCATACCTTGCCTCGATATACCAATGTCTCCACTAAGATGTCCCGTCTTGAGACAACATCATCGTAGAAGAAAAGAGTATGGGTACCCAATGTCATTGCACCGATACAGTTCAGTGAGCCTGCAAGACAGGAAGTAAAACCAGTGCCTAAAATATCTGACATCGTCGCGACAATAGCTAGTGAGATGGAGGAACAAGTAGAGGATGTCCATCAAGGTCCTCCAGATTATAAAGCAATCAAGGAATCAATAATTGAGGAAAAAGTTGAGAAACTCACGATCAAGAGTTTCTGTCAATAGTGGCAATGAAGATTTTGATTATAATGATTACCTGAAGGAGGATTTCATAGATGTCCATGTGATCGGAACCAGAGCTACCACATCTGCATGCGAGGCCCAACCTCACACCGAAGAGAACGCCATAGATGAGCTGTGTAGGGTTATCCTCCTAAGGGATGAACAAGTCAGTCTACTGGAGAAAAGAATAGAAGAGATGACTGCAGCTATGACCGCCATGGCCACCATTTAGGGGCAATCACAAGCACCAAGATTGTCTTCTCCAGATATTAATCAACAAAAAATCATACACATCACAGATGAAAGAAGGGAGTCTACTTTGGTAGACAAAGATGAACAACCAAAAAAGGATTCTCCGTCAGGTGCCATGCCAGAAAAGGAATTCAAGCAAATGGTATTTAGCCCAACTAAAGGCGGTGCATCAGTTTTAAAGGGTAGACCTTACCCGTAAGAGTTTGATGCCATCCCTTTCCCCAAGGGTTTTGTGACCCGAAACTTCAAGACATTCGATGGGACTAGAAATCTCAGACAGCGCATAGCACATTTCCAAGCCAGTTGTGGAAACACAAGGAATAATGAAGCTCTACTCTGCCAACTGTTCGTCAGCAGCTTGTCAGGAATTGCTATTGACTGGTACGCTGACCTACCTAACGGGTTAGTTAAAAAATTTTCTGAGTTGGAACAGTTATTTGTGAAATGATTTGTTGGGACACAAAACAATGTGTCCATTGGAGAACTTATGATGGAAAATTGGAGACCTCATGATGGAAAAACAAAAATCTGGGGCGACCCTGGCCGACTATATTTTGAGGTGGAGAACCCCTAGCATGAAATGTGAACCTCAACTACAGGAACATCAAGCGATGAGATTACTACTCAAGAGCATTCATGGGCCGGCAACTTTCATTGCCAAGGGACTCACCATCAAATCCTTCGAGAAGCCACTCAGTGAAGCCAACAGTCTTCAAGAAGTAAAGCCAGCAGTCTTCAAGAAGAAATGAAGCACATGGAGCCACATGAAAAGGCTAAGGTGACTAGAGTGTTCGAAAAGAAATTAGGGGTAGGTGCAACTGTCAGCAAAGGAAAGCAGCCGATAATGATATATGCAGAAGAGCATCGCCAGTCTTCGTCGCAGTACTCTCAGAAACAGAGTAGCCAATCCAACCAACGACCGCCTTAAGAGGGATCACCTCGAATAGCGGGTAAAATTATATCTCTGTTAGAGCGACAAAAAGTTGTGTATTCCTTCAAGGATGAGGTCGTACCTAAAATATTCAGAAGCTTGATGAAGAAACCAGAATTCAAACTACATGATCCAAAGAAACCCAAAGAGGTGGATAAGAAGAATGAACCAAATTATTGCCCATACCACCGTTTGCTTGGGCACAGTATAGGCAAGTGCTTCGTCTTTAAGGACTGGCTCAAGAAGAACCTCAATGAAGAGAACATTACAATCCCGAAGGAGTATTTGAGAGAACTTGAAAAATGTTCCATAAACATGGTTTCAACTGATTCAATCTCTTCGATCGATCCGTATACTGGAACAGACGGATGGAGCACAACTTGGGATGAACTCAAGAGGATCCTTAATCAAATACAGGATTCATTGAAACAAGATTTTATGAACACTGAAGAAGAATGGAAGGAGGACTGGAGCAGATCGTCCAAGAAGATATTGAACAAGAAACAGTCTGCATCAAAACAAGCCTCCATTTAGAGTCTGCAACGTATCGAGCCCGAGATGAAGATTTTGCCAAAAAATACGTCATCATCAAGTACAAAGAGCAAGAAGAATAAAAGCGTCACTGCCAAGACTGATAGCACGGGGGGTAGGATAGGGGCTGCCTCTACTAGATTAATTGTCTCGGATTTGGGGAAGAAAATACTTGAACCCTTGACTTTGTATGATTATCTTTTTGTCCCTCGGGGATCGATCTTATGGATATAATGATTGTGATTTTGGCTACATTTTGACTATTTCTGGTGATAACGTAAGTGATTATGACCGATCTAGCTGCAATCTTGATTCCTAAAATGATCCTCAAATCGTACTCGAGTCTGATGAACTCGTTGTCAAGTCCAATGAAAACATCAATAACACCGCTTACGACAGCACCGATAACGAGGAGCCAGTTCTCGAGCTTCATAGTACACTGCTCACCATCAACTTAGATCTTTCTGACGAAGAGGAAAAGACACTGAAAGATTCAACAATGATATCTCAAGAAGAAGAAATCACAGAAGTTAACTTAAGGAGCGAAAAAGTGTTACCACCAAGAACAACTCCAACAGACAAAGGAAAACAGATAATG
>NW_018238613.1:43019-44242 GCF_001263595.1 Phalaenopsis equestris | reverse complement strand
AGATGAGAGAATCTCTGGTTACAGCTTTGCTTGATCCAAAAATTTGCTTAGCTCAGTTGGCTAGGACATCCTCAGATGAAGTTTGCTCGTTAAGAGAACAGTCAGTGGTAACCTTCACAGATGAAGGCTTGCTACTTTTTACCGCCGACCACAACCGTCCGCTCTACATCTCCGTTAACATTGGCAGATTTGTGTTATCCAAAGTTTTAATGGATCCTGGAGCATCTCTTAACTTGATGAGCCTACAGACATTGGCCTATTTAGATATTGAAGCTTGAGAGCTTACGACCAATAAGATGATTTTAAATGATGTTAAGACGATTCAACCAAAAGGGAGAAAGAGCCCTTGGGTCAATTACATTACTTATGAAGGTTGAAGAACTCGTAACAACCATTAAATTTCATATCATCCATGTCGAGAACTCTTTTAACGCTCTATCGGGTCGACCATGGATTCATGAGCACAATATGGTTCCATCATCTCTACACCAATGCATCAAATACAGCAAAGATGGTCAAGAAAATTGCATCAAGGGAGACCTACAACCATTTTCAGTGCACAAAGTTGGTATCCATGAAGATGCTGCCTACTGTGCGCCTCCAAAGAAGCTTCTCGCGTGAGATTTTGACAAACAAAGATGAAGATTCAGAAGAATCACAAAAAAGAGGCCATACAACTTCGCTTCAACAACATTCAACAACCTTCTGCCACTCCCTTACAACGAGTTGGTGGAGGTTCTTCTAGTTCACACACCCAAGGTCGAGGCCGGGGACGCGGAAGAGGAAAGATCAATTTAATCGTTGAACGGACTAGGCCAACCATCAACATTGGTGATGAAGATAGTTCTAGAGATGAAATAATGATGACGAAGCCGAAGAAACCTAAGTACGAAATATCCTAAAAAGATACAGAGAGGAATGAATATGAAACAATGTATGATCGTATAAGCTACTATGTGAATACTATGACCCTTAGTTTGATTCTCCCACAAAAGGTCGAGATTTTAGAGGTCAATGAAGTCCATAGTGTTGGTTCAAAGTCGATCAAATTTTACCGTGCTTCTACCTCTACTGATCGTGAAAAACATGTAAATTTGGATGTTGATTCTAATGAATTAATGGAATTGCCTTTTGGTTACTTCTCGCCTTGTGTTCAAAAGTTAATTCAATAGGGACACTTACCAAAAGAAATGCCAAAAGATAAATTTCAACTTTTTGAAAAA
>NW_018238613.1:42059-42922 GCF_001263595.1 Phalaenopsis equestris | reverse complement strand
GTCAATGATTCTAAATTTTGCATGGTTGTTACTAGTGAGTCAGAAGAGGATTGCCTCGATGTAGATGATGACTCTACTGATCAACCAATCGAAGATGCTCTGCCAGAATTTGAGGAAATTAAATCTACTATCGATAAATTGAAAGAGATTAACCTCATGACTGAAGAACGACCTCGACCTACATTTATAAGTTCTCTACTTGATGATGAAGAATCTGCATAATTGGTGAAACTATTAAAAGAATTCAAATGTTGCTTCGCATAGAGCTACGATGAAATGTTAGGACTGTCAGCAGAAGCTGTAGTCCATAAACTTGAGGTGGACAAGAATATAACCCCAGTAAAATAGGCTCCCAGGAGAATGCATCTCGAAATAGAACAACAAGTCATCACCGAGGTAAAAGAAATTAATAGATGCCAACTTTGTTAAAGAAGAGCAAAACCCCACGTGGTTAGCTAACATTGTACCTGCTAAAAAGAAAAATGGACAGATCCGCGTCTGTGTCGACTTCAGAGTTTTGAACAAGGCATGTCCAAAAGACGAGTTTCCACTACCTATACCAGAGATGATGGTGGATATCACTTCAACACATGAGATTTTCTCCTTCATGGACGGATCGTCTGAATATAACCAAATCAAGATGGCTCCCGAGGATGCAGCGCTTACAACTTTCAGAACACCGATTGGAATTTTTTTCTACATAGTGATGTCGTTCGGCCTAAAGAACACCGGAGCAACATATCAACATGCAATGAGGAAGATTTTTGACGACCTCATTCACAATCAAGTAGAATGGTACATGAATTATTTGGTCATCAAAAGTAAATGGATAATAGACCATTTGTACGATTTGTGGACCGTGT
>NW_018238613.1:34063-41967 GCF_001263595.1 Phalaenopsis equestris | reverse complement strand
ATCGGGGAATCGAGATCAACCCGGATAAGATTAAAGCTATCTTGGAAATGCCTCCACCTAAAACCTTGAAACAGCTACGTGCCTTCCAGGGGAAGTTGGCATATCTGAGACATTTTATTTCAAATCTCTCAGGTAGGTGTCAACCTTTCTTGGCATTGATTAAAAAGGATGACAAATTTATTTGGGAAGAGAGATGTCAGCGGGGCTTTAAGGACGTTAAATAATATTTAACGACACCTCCTTTTTTGGCAGCTCCTAACCCTGGGAAACAAAAGGAAATCGTTGATACTTTATACCGCGACTTTGGATGACTCTCTCGGAGCCCTCTTAGCCCAAGTCAATGAGGAGGGTAAAGAAAATGCGCTCTACTACTTGAGTCCTCGTCTAATACCGGCGGAGATAAGGTTTCCACATATTGAGAAGCATTGTCTGGCATTAATTTTTGCCACTCAAAAGCTTAGACATTACATGCTTTCTCATAAGATTAATCTCATTTTGAAAGTTAATCCATTGCAATATTTGATGACCCGACCAACACTCTCCAGACTTTTAGTGGGATGGTCAATGACTTTATTGCAATTTGATATAACTTTTGTTCTCCCTCGTGTTATCAAGGGACAGATACTAGCAGACTTTCTCACTGCACAACCACTGTCAGCTGGGTCCTCTCTCAACGACGAGTTACTAGACGAGCAAATACTACAAATGGAATTTTTCAGTGCGTAGCGGTGGAAAATGTACTTTCTGGGAGATGTACTTTTATGGTATTTCGTCAGCCAGGAAAGACAAAGGATCAGACACATTTATACCAGGAAAAGCAGGGATTGGTTTGATCTTTATTACGCCAGATAAGGGTATGATGAGGTTTTCATACCACCTGACAGAAGCAGAATATGAAGCTTTAATCAGCGGATTGGAGTTGGCAATTTCAATGGATATAACAAACATTACCATCTATGCTGACTCTCAACTTGTCATCGAACAGGTCGTCGGACAATACAGAATTCTGAAACCAAAACTAGCAGAGTACCATCAGTACACAATGAAGCTCTTGGAGTAGATTCCTGAGGTAACTTTCTATCGGATTCCTCGAGGAGATAATGGCCATGCCGACGCTCTAGCAAAACTTGCTAAGGAAATGACATGTCCCCCGGAGGATTCCATCAAAGTCACGGTGCAAGGAAGACGAGTCTTGTCTCAAAATAACTTAAAACTCTACACAAGCTTGGAAAAGAGGCAATAAGAAATACAGTTACAGACATCGACGAAGATTGGGGTAAGTCATTAATAGAATATTTGCATATTGGAAAGCCACCATAAAGCTGCCAGAGGACAAGTTTGAGGCGCACCACATCACAAGAAGGGCCATGTCTTACACTCTGGTGGGAAATGTTCTCAACAGAAGATCGTTCGTCCAAATGTGGCTAAAGTGTTTGAGCAGAGCCGAGGCACAGAATATTGTCAAAGAAGTACATGCTAGATTGTGTGGCGTTCACCAGTCAGGGATACTAATTAGGTACGAAGATAAAAATGAAGATCAAAAGACTAGGATATTATTGGCCAGCAATGATGTCTGACTGAATGGATAAATGGATACAGCTAGAAGGTGTTACCTTTACGAAGTGCATGGAGTAGTCTTACACCAACCTCCGAATGTGCCACACCCAACTGTTGCCTCGTGTTCATTCGAGTGTTTGGGCACTAACATAATAGGTCTGATAAACCCTCCATCTTCTAAGGAACACAGTTTTATACTTGCTGCTACAGATTACTTCTCCAATTGGGCAGAGGCGGTACCATTACGTGAGGTTACGACACAACACTTCCTTCTTTTTTTTAATCCAAATCATCTACCGTTTCAGAGTACCGTAAAGAATATTCTTTGACAACGGGACAACTTTCAAAATTAACAAGAACAATAATTTCGTCAGAAGACACGAGATATATTGGAGATACTCTACAATTTACTATCCCAAAGCGAATGGTCTGGCTGAAGCTTTCAACATGACACTCGTACAAATTTTGAAGAAAACACTGGATGAAAACAAAAGAGATTGGGACAACAAACTATTGGAAGCCTTGTGGCCCTACTGGACAACTTTCAGGACTCCCACTTAGTGTACACCCTATATGCTTGTGTACGGGACCGAGGTCGTGCTACCGCTAGAAATCCAAACACCATCTCTCAGAGTTGCCATTGCCAACCAACTCACAATGGAAGAAAGTACAAAACTCAGACTTGAAGAATTGGAGAGTCTCGAGGGAAAGCGATTGGAAGCACAACAACATTTGGAGCTCTACCAGGCAAAGAAGGTACATGCCCATAACAAATTGGTCTGCCCAAGGACATTCAAAGTTGGTGACCTTGTGCTTGTGCTCAAAAGACCTATTCTTGCACGCCGTAAAATAGGTGAAAAATTCAAGCCAACTTGGGAGGGACCATTTGTCGTTGAGAAGGTCTATACAGGAGGAGCCTACCAATTAGTGGACTTCCGAGGTGAAAGACCCTTGTTATCGATAAATGGGCGATACCTGAAAACCTATTACGCAAGCTAATGCAGCTCAATATCGCTTGCCCCTACTTTCTTTGAAAATTTGAAACTTTGATTGTTTTAAGGTTATCTATATGGCCAAATGTCTATGACCGGGTCCAAATTTTGTAATTAACCTCATTATAATGAAAATTTTGAGAAGATTTTTTTTTTGAACTTGACACGTTCTCTTTTCTACTTTTGAATTTAAATACCCTACTGAGTTAAACCAAAACTCACACATAAAATGAATAATCCTCTTCACCAAAATGAACTAAAATTTACTTTAATAAAGACTTTGTTTTGTTCTTGTTCATGCCAAGCTTCGGCCCACTGACGTTTCTTTTTGTCATCTGCAGAAAAATGTCAGGACATAGGCTGATCTTTGCCTTCCAGGACAGTCGGAACCTCGCATTGAATTAAGAGATGGCGCCGCAAGGAGGTGTCAGATTTTAACATGGATTTCAAACAGGTTGATATGGACTACGAGGGTCCTCTAATGGACGTAGTCAGCAGTAAAGAAAAGGTGGGACTGCCTTCACAGTTGAGGGTGACCACTCAAGACAATGTGTCACACAAAGGTAAAACGTGATAGCGGGACAAGATCCGATGGAGGGGCCCAACCGTCTGCCCTCCATGGTAGCTACTCCAGAAAGGGACCTGACAGCCGCCCGTATTGATTGACTACCAAATACTCCGCTCGAAAGGATGCAGCGTAGAAATGCCAGCCAAAAGAAATAGAGAGCCTTTCTGCGACAGGAACGCAAATGCCAGAGAGACGTGAGCAGTTTTCTTACCTCCATTCCTGAGGGACATATTTACGACCCAGATCTGAGAAAAACTTCTGCCAGCCTACCCACTATAGATGAAGAGTCAAGATTTGTGATAGAATCAGATGTGCTCCTAGTTCCAGATATCTTATACAGGGGTTGCCCAACATGTAACGTTGAGGTACCAGTCGGGACATCAGTCACAAGCGCATTTGTAGAATGTCCGGATTGCAACGTTCTGCATCTACAACATTTTAGTACATTAGAAGAATACCCTTCAAGTGCCAACAACTCTCAGACTCCATACTTCACGACAAATGAACCATATGTCCCACTGGGGATGGATCAGAACGCACCATGGAGCCCAGGATCATACATTCCACTAGAAGCTGAATCTCATATTCCGGATCGACCAAGACCAGTTTGGGTTCCCACCGAGGCCCACAGGAAGGAATGCCCATGGCAGCTGCTAACTCCTAGTATTAAAATACTACAAGATAAGTAAAGTAAATAAAAGAGAATTCGAGTTTTATGAAGAAGTTCAGGGAAATTTTGTCAACATATTGGAGGGCCTGGAGCTATGTACCAGGGTTTTCTCTAAAACTGATGAAAAGAGTATTCTGGACTGCATCTTCGATTTAAGAGACAGAGGTTGAGCGGGCCTTCTCATGGAGAAGACATATTTCAAGCCAAAGAAATGGATGAGGGGAAAGGGAAGAATCACCATCCAATGCGGTTGTTGCTACAATTTCACGAACGACAAACAAGGGAATCCACCTGGGATCCTCAGATACGACCAAGTGGAATAGTTACCACCGATGATAAAATGGATGATCAAGAGAATTGTAAAGTGGAATATTCTACCCACTACTTGCATTCCCAACAATTGCATCATTAACATTTATGAAGAAGGTGATTACATTCCCCCACACATCGATCATCATGATTTTGTGAGGCCTTTCTGCATGGTCTCGTTCATGAGTAAAATCGATATTTTGTTTGAAAAAGAAATCGATATAGTCAGCCCTGGCGAATTCGGTGGAGCTGTGGAGATTCCTCTTCCAGTTGGTTCAGTACTTGTCCTAAAGGGCAATGGTGCAGAAATTGCGAAGCACTGCATTCCAAGAGTGCGACGCAGTAGGGTGTCTATAACCTTCCGTAGAATGGACGACAGTAAAATACCGTATGGATTCCAGCAGGATCCAAAATTGGAGGAGTTATTTCCATATGATGAGAGGGTTGTTCCTCTAAGTACATGCAAAGGGAACTCTTATCGTGGAGCATGACTTAGAAAATCTGCTTGATCAGTAGCTCAACATACCTGGTACAGAGTGTTCACTTTCTTTCTTTGAACAGCATGACATGTATCTGATGTATGCAGTCTACAGTGTATTCATATCATGAGATGATTCTCAATGTATTTCAGCATGGATTACATGATGTATCTTTTGAGGTGTTAGCATATGTCTGATTTAAGGCATCCCTTTTTGGGGAAAGTTAATGGAAATTTCTCTCAAATTGTGCCTTTTTGTCAGTTGCCTTTTTGTGCGATGGATGAAAGCTGCGAACCATGCGATAGTTCAGAATTTCAATGAACAAAGAACGAAACAACAAATCTTTAACAATAAAAAAAACGCAAATGAAAAATTATCATAAATGAGTGAATGAAAAAACAAATTTATTTTTAAAATCAACCAATTAAAGTTAAAACTTTAAATACACATTATGAAAAATTAAATGTGATGAAAACAACAAGAAAACAAAATGAACCTATTAAGTGGATGCTTCCGTTTTTGCAATTTCCTACTCTTTGTGCATGCAACACAACCATCATTATCTACCTTAACTTCTTCACATCCTCATAGAATTTTGCATTCTGCACAAAACCTCACAAAGCCCTACAAATCTTCTACAAAATCAGCCTTCCCACAAGATACACTGTTGCAAATTCAACACCATAAGCTTTGTAAATTTCAATTCTAATTTTCAAGTTAGTACCTAAATTCTGATTGTCACAATTTGAGGTCGATACTTAAATTTTGACTCTCACATCTTCGAATTGATACGTACATTTCAATTTTCACATCTTAGAATTGATACCTACATTTCAATTCTCACATCTTCGAATTGATACCAATATTTCAATTCTCACAACTTTGAATTGATACCTACATCTCAATTCTCACATCTTTAAATTGATACTTACATGTCAATTCTCACATCTGAAAATTTATACTTACATTTCAATTCTCAGTTCTGGATCAGTCCTACATTTCTGATTCATTACATTCGAGGTCGGTCCCTACATTCCGACACTCTCTTTTGATAATTGACCTACATTTTAATTCTCATTTCCGAATCAGTCCTACATTTCTGATTCATTACATTTGAGGTCGGTCCTTACATTCTGACACTCTCTTTTGAAAATTGACCTACATTTCAATTCTCACTTCTGAATCAGTCCTACATTTCTGATTTATTACATTCGAGGTTGGTCCCTACATTACAACACTCCCTTTTGAGAATTGACCTACATTTCAATTCTCATTTTTGAATCAGTCCTACATTTCTGATTCATTACATTCGAGGTCAGTCCTCACATTCCGACACTGTCTTTTAAGAATTGACCTATATTTCAATTCTAACTTCCTAATTAGTCCTACATTTCTGATTCATTACATTCGAGGTCGGTCCTTACATTATGGCACTCTCTTTTGAGAATTGACCTACATTTCAATTCTCATTTCCGAATCAGTCCTACATTTCTGATTCATTACATTCGAGGTCAGTCCTTACATTCCGACTCTCTCTCTCTCTTTTTGGATTGATATCTGAATTTCAATTCCTACCTCTGGGTCAACACTTACATACTGACTCCCATACTTTGGAAATCTTTAAAATTTCGTAACTCAAAGTCCACTCTCCAATCCCCAGCAAGAGGCCCTACTTCTTGACTTGATCAAACACTCACTTGCTAATTCCCCAACGGAAACAAATCACACACACGACCCTACACATACTTCCGGGTCTGTTGACTTAAATGTTTGTATTGGTTTTCATTAATCTTATCGGTCAACGCCAATACGCGCGGTGTGTTTGCCCAGCACACCACACCTATTGGGGGTCCATTTGTTGACCTCACTTTTGGTTGAGGTTTAGTTTTTCCCTTTTAGTAGCCTAAGGTCTAGCTATAGGACTTTTTTATTGACTATTCCTGGAAAACTAGATCAGGAACCCTCACCACTATAGATTCCAAACTCTTCTCTACCCAACTTGAAGTTCCACATATTGGTCCTAACCTCTAGCACTTAGTAGGTAGGGTCACTATGGGGGAAACTCAAGATGAGTAACCTTTAGGACTGCTGGACCTTAAGGTTGACCCTGGGTGTTAGTCTGGAACTAGGGTACTCACTACACTTTTCTGCACTCACAATCACTTACAACCCTAAACTCAATTCTAGCCTATGTCCCTTGATCTTTTTGGGATACTCATGTAGATGGTCCCCTAAACCTACCAGCCCTAAGGCTATGGTTTGGCTAAGACCACTACATAGAGGACCCAAAATGGGGTTTCCATTGGTCCATGGCATGTTGGTGATGCTTGGTACCTCAACTCTACCAAAATACCCATCTTGACCTTTTACCCCTAAAACACCCCAAAATTACCAAAATACCCCTCTTGGGCCCAAAATTCTAAAAATTCCAAAAATTCCTAGAAAATCCCAATAAATCCTAAATATTCCCAATTTCATTTCTCTCAACTATCACATGACTCAATTTGACAAATTTTATCATTTTTAGGCCCAGATCCCTAAATTCAACGCAAATGTCCATCAATTTGACCTCAATTCCAATCCTAAACTCAAATTAACTTTTGATATAACCAAATTAAACCAAATTAAAGCTCAATTGTTCTATGATTTGAGCCCAATTTTGAGTTAGGTTAAGGCCCCAATTTTGACCATATGGTCTAATCTCACCAAATTGAACCCATAGCCTAGTCAATTGACCCTAATTAATGTTGAAAAATCTTGATAACATTCCTATACATCAAAATCAACCATCAATTGGCCTTCGTGAAGCCTCAAATCGACTTGATTTTGGCCTAAATCCAAAATTCTCAAATTTAGCCCCAAATTGGCTAAGTCCCCAAATTTCACCCAATTAACATCCTTAACCTCCAAATTGGCATCCAATCCATGTTGAAAACTCTTCATGAGGTCCCTATTGACCATTTACAATAATAAATTTGGACTTAGTTCAGGGATAACCCAAGCTAGACCCAAGCCTAGCCCAACATCACCAAATTGATTAAAGTTCAAAATTCCCTCAAATTGATCCTTCAATTGAGCTCAAAACCACTTCCATCCTTCACCAAAGTTGTTCCTTATGTCCATCCTTCACCAAAATTGTTCCTTATGATCATCACTGGGTGTTAGTCTGGAACTAGGGTACTCACTACACTTTTCTGCACTCACAATCACTTACAACCCTAAACTCAATTCTAGCCTATGTCCCTTGATCTTTTTGGGATACTCATGTAGATGGTCCCCTAAACCTACCAGCCCTAAGGCTATGGTTTGGCTAAGACCACTACATAGAG
>NW_018238613.1:24259-33505 GCF_001263595.1 Phalaenopsis equestris | reverse complement strand
TCCACCACAACCATTAGTTGGACTTAGTGACCAGTCCAAACACCATGAAATCACCTAAATCAAGCCATGGACCAAAGGTCCCCCAAATTAACGGATCTTATTTCTAAAAATGCACATGCTTAAGATATCGTTGCCAAATTCAAGCACATTTGCATTAAATTATTGTGATGGATTCCTCTAGGTTCCCTGAGCACCTAAGCCCTGCCCTGAGCACCTAGCCACCTCCCCCTGGCCGGCCAGCCAGCCTAGTGGCTGGAAAAGCTCAAAACTGAGAGCCAACCCCATGGCACCTCACCCAAACCAAACCTAGAGGCCATCTCATCCAAATCAAATTGAAGAGTTCCTCTCGCTCCTTTGCCCTCCACCTAAGCACCACAATGCACTCAAACTTGTGCCCTGAGAGCCACCCCATGGCCAGTTTTATAAAAACTCACATCCACGGCCATGGGAGGTGTGCTGAAAATTTTCTTAGAGAAGCCTCTCCAAACTTCTCACAGAGCTTTCCTAAGATCCCCTCAGTGCATTCCAACTATTTTTCTTAACCAATTCTCATTGTTGGAGCTCAATTTTGAGCTTGAAACCTTGTCGGAAACCATGACATAACCCAATATACCTCTACAGGACACCAAACTCAAATTAACTTCACCCACACCTTCACAACGGTGAAAGAAGCCAAAACCCCATAAAATCCTCCTTCCACAGAGCCTCTACCATAGTTCTAGACCAACACCCAAATCCGGCCGTGATCAAATTCCTACTTAGGCCTTATATAATCAACAAGTAATATATATAAGTTTCCAAATGAAGGCATAAATGGTCCCATAAAATCTAATCCCCACGCATAAAAATTTCAACTTCCAATGTGTAATTTAGAGGCATTTCATTTTTTCTAGATATATTTCCCAGCGTTGACATCTTTCACACTTTTAATATATTCATTAACTTCATTAAAAATAGTAGGCCATTAAAATCCAGCTTGTAAAATTTTACATGCAGTTCAATTTGTTCCAAAATGTCCTCTAAATTCAGAATCATGACATCTTTCAATTATCTGTTGAGTTTCTTCGTAAGGCACACATCTTCTAATAAATAGATCTTTACATTGTTTATATAAATATGGGTCATCCCAAAAATAGACTTTTGAATATATAAACCTCTTTAATTGTGGATTTTTTATTCCAGGTGGTAGAATATCACTTACGATATAATTCACTATATCAGCATACCACAGTACATCTATTTTATCAATACTATATAATTGTTCATCAGGAAATTTCTCTAAAATTTCATTTACAAAATTAGTTAATATTTTTATTTCTACTCTAGATAAATGATCAACTATTTGATTATAATTTACCTTTCTATCAATCACAGTAAAATCAAACTCTTGCAATAAAGGTATCCATCTAATTAATCTTGGTGTAACATCTTTCTTTTGCATTAAATATTTAATAGCAGGATGATCTATGTGCACTATACTTTTAGTTCCAATTAAATAAGATCTAAATTTATCAAAGGAATAAATAATGGCTAATAACTTTCTTTCTGTTGTAGTATAACTAATTTGAGCCTCATTTAGAGTCATGCTAGCATAATATATAACTTTAAAAAATTTATCGTGCCTTTGTCCTAATACATCCCCAATATCATAATCACTAGCATCGCACATTATTTCAAATAGTTTTTCCCATTTAGGTGGTACCATTATAGGCGCAAAGACTAATTTTTTCTTTAATAATTCAAATGCTTTTATGAATTCTTCATTAAAATCAAATTTCATATCTTTTCTTAAAAGTTGGCATATAGGCTTAGTTATTTTTGAAAAATTTTTTAAGTAGGGCCTGTAAAAACAAGCATGTCCTAAAAAACTTCTCCCCCCTTTAACAATAGTAGGGAGTAGTAATTTTTCTATAACTTGGATTTTTGCAGGATCTACTTCCATGTATTTTTCAGAAATTTCATGTCAAAGTACAATACCACCTGAAACCATAAATTGACATTTTTTTCCAATTTATTACTTAATTGATTTTTCACATACTTCTAGATCTTTTTCTAAATTATTAAGGCATAATTCAAACGAAGTTCCAAATACGAAAAAATCGTCCATAAACACTTTCATTCCATGTTCTATAAAATTACTAAAAATTGACATCATACATCTTTAAAATGTTGCAGGTGCATTGCATAGTCCGAAAGGCATTCTATGAAAAGCAGACGTTCCATATGGGCTTGTAATTGTTGTTTTCTCTTGATATTTTGGAGTAATTGGAATTTTGTGATAACTGGTATATCCATCTAAAAAATAATAATACTTATTCTTTGTCAATCTATCCAACATTTGGTCTAGAAAGGGTAAAGGAAAGTGATCTTTTTTGGTGGCCATACTTAATTTTCTATAGTCAATGCCAATTCGCCAACCAGTTACTTTTCTTGTTGGAATTAATTCATTTTTCTCATTTTCTTCAACATTCACTCCACCTTTCTTCAGAAAATAGTGAATTGGGCTTACCCAAACACTATCGGAAATAGGATATATAATTCAACATCTAGCCATTTTAAAATCTCTTTTTTAACAACTTCTTTCATCGGATATATAATTCTAGCATCTAACCATTTTAAAATATCTTTTTTAACAACTTCTTTCGTTATCAAGTTTAATCTTCTTTGAGGATCAGCTTTAGGTTCATATTGTTCATCTAATAAAATTGTGTGTATGTAAATTGAAGGACTAATTCCTTTAATATCTGCTAAAGTCCATCCAAAAGCCTTTTTATACTTTTTCAACATTTCTATTAACTTTTCTTCCTGAATTTCTGTTAACTTGGAACATATAATTACAACCATATAGATGATTCTCCTAAAAATACATACTTTAACTGGGCAAGTAATATTCTTAATTCAAGTTCAGGTGGTTTAATACTTGAAGGAATAAGAATTTTACTATCATTTTCCAACAAGTTTAACGTTTCAAATTTGCTCTGAATATAGCCTAAACATAATCTAATTTTTCTTCTTTTATTTCATTTTCATTCTCACAATACTCTTCTTGTCTTAATTTTTCTTCAAACACTTCCTTAAATTGCTCATTACTCAGATAATCAGTAACTTCCATCCTAAAATAGTCATTATATTATTCTATTGCAGGATATTTCATAGCTTTTGCTATATTAAATTTCACTTCTTGATCATTAACTCTCAATATTAATTCTCCTTGTTGTACATCTATTATAGCTCTTCCTATTGTAAGAAATGGTCTCCCTAAAATAATAGGAATCTCTTTATCTTCCTTCATATCCAATACTATAAAGTATACAGGGAATATAAATTTATCCACTTTGACTAGTAGATCCTTTATAACTCCTTTTGGATAAGTTATTTATCGATCAACTAACTGAAGAGTTACGTAGTAGGGGAAATTTCTCCCAAATCTAAACGTTTAAAGATTGATAAGGGTATAAGATTGATACTCGCTCCTAAATTACATTAAGCCTTTTCATAAAACTTTTCACCAATTGCACAAGGTATAGTAAAACTACCAGGATATTTTATTTTTCAAGAAGCTTTTTTTGAATAATAATACTACAATCTTCACTGAATGCAATGGTGTCATGATATGTAAACTTCCTTTTCTTATTTAGTACATCCTTCATAAATTTCGCATAACTTGGCGTTTGCTGGAAAGCTTCAACAAAAGGAATATTTATCGTTAAGGAATAGTTATCATTAACTTCTTAAGGATTTCCAAAAATTTTCTAAATTACTTATTTTTATTCTTCTGCTTCAGTCTTTGAAGAAACAAAGGTAATGCTTTTTCAATAGGAACCTGTGCTTGTTAATTTTCATGTTGATCATTTTCCATTTCTTCCTTCTCTTCATCAACTTCAGTTTCTCTTTGGATCACTGTTTCAATTTCTTTTCCACTTCGTAATTGAATAACTTTAATTTGCTCTTTATTTTGATCTTTTGGATTAACTTCCACAGTACTCGGAAGAATTCCAGAAAGTCAGTTACTAAGAGCAGTCGCAATATATCCTATTTGAATTTCAATATTTCTAATAACAGCCCCTTGATTCTGTATTTGATTTCCTATATTCAAAACCACTTCTTTCATTGTCAACTTCTTTTCCTTAACTAGTGGGTTAGGATTGGAGTTAAATCCTGGAGGATAATATAGTAAAAAATTAGGATTTTCTTGATTGTTCAGATTTCCAGATGGATTCACCGAATTATTATAATTATTCCAACTAAAATTAGGGTGATTTTTCCATCCATTGTTAAAATAATTAGAATAGGGATTATTATTTCGATTATTTATAGCATTTAAAGTTTCATAAGATTGTTGAGTATCAATAATTTGTCCTAGTGAATTCCACTCTAATACTGGGGGTATTTGAGAATAGTTCACTCCTATTCGATCAATCTTTTTAGAAATAGTATCAATTTGAGATGCCAAAATAGACATTGCATCAAAATCTTGAATGCTGACTACTCTCTTAGGATTTACTCTTTCAGAGGACCATTAAAAATTTTTAATAGTTATTTCTTCAATTAAATAATATGCTTCATCAAAGGGTTTTGACATTAATGATCCACCCGCAACAGCATCTACAATAGATCTTAATGATTCTACAATCTATTGATAAAAGGTTTGAATTATTAACAAATCTGGAAAAGCATGGTGTGGGCATTTTCTAAGAAGATCCTTAAATATTTCCTAGGCTTTATATATCGATTCCTTTCAAACTTCATTTCTAAGCTTAGCGATTTTCAAGGGTGGAAAATATTTAGTCAAGAATTTTTGTGATAGTTCTCTCCAAGTACTAATAGATCCGAGTGCTAATGAATTTAACCAAGCTTTGGCTTTATCCCTTAATGAAAAAGGAAAAAGTCTAAGCCTAACAACATTATTAGACATTGTCATATTTAAATACAACACAAATTTTAAGAAAACTAGCAAGATGTAAGTTAGGATCTTTACTAGGTGATCCTCCAAATTGATTATTTTGTATCATTTGGATAAAAGCATGTTTAAGCTCAAATGAATTAGCAGCAACATCAGGATTTTAAATAGTAAAATGAAGTTCATCTGCTGTCGGATTTGCATAATTTTTTAAAGTTCTTTATCAATTTTCATTTATTGGATTTTCTATATCATTCGCCATTTCATTCAAATTCTTAGTTTCTCTTTGTTGTTTTCAAATTTTTCTAATAGTACGTTCTAATTCTGAATCATAAAGTACTAAACATTCTCATCTAATATTTTGCATAAATAAATAAAGTAAGGAAGGAAAAATTTCTTTAAAATTACAATCTTAATTAATTTTCTTTTTGGATTTTTTTTATATTTTCTCTTTTTTTATTTTTTTTTTAAATAGATATTTTCTCTAAATTTCTAATTTATTAAAATTATTTAATTTAATTAAATATAACAGTTACCTTCCCCGGCAACGGCGCCAAAAACATGATCCCTAATTTTTATATGTAAGGATTTATGAAGTTGACACTAATACATCGCAAAAAACTTGATCTTTATATAAAAATTAAGTTGTATAAAATATATATAATTATATGCAATTAATAATGGGATTCTACGTAAGTATACATATCGTTATCAAGTAATAATGGACTTTCTATTTAAGCCCTAAATATCGATGCCACAGAGAAGGTATAAATTAGCAATGATAAATTTTAATAGGAAATTTTTAGAAAATCAAATGAAATCACTGTCACTAATTTTGAATGTTGAGATATTAATCAAACTAAATTTCTTAACTATTAGAAAAAACGGAAATGCAACTTTTAAATATTAAATGCTAATCTAAGGACTATGTTTATGTAATGTAATTTTCTTATGTGAAAAAACATCATTCCCACAACAATAAAATTTTGGTGAAATGAGATGAGATAAATGTTTTTAATATTGATTGTGCCAAATTGGAGTAAATTTAATTCTTTACGCTGATACACTGCATAGAAATCATTGGCTAATCTTAGGTTTAGTCCCTAAATTTATGGCTGGGCTAGGAGGATATTGGCTCCCACTCCATATCTCCCACTCCAGAGCTCTCACTTCCCTTCACCTGAAGGCTAACTCTCGCTTTAGTTTTTAAACATTAAGATGAAATTGAGGATTTTAGTCTGTCACCCTAAAGGGCTCTATTGGAGTTCTATATATCGATTCCACAGGAAAGTTGGAAATGTCTATAAGTAAATTCTTTAGATTATAATGTAAATTACAATTTTAAACTACAAAAGTGAGGTGCAAAATTCAAATATAAAGTAATAGAGTGAATGATAAATAAAATGTAGTAAAAGACAGAGTTATTTGAACTAATTGCTAAAATATTAAAAGTAAACTTATGAAAACTAAACAATTCTTTTGTGAAGAAGAGTTGAGAAATTAAAATCATTTTAAAATATATTTATATTTACATTGTTTTGTGCCAAATAGGAGCAATCCTATTATTTACCCTCTTCCAAGTGCATGAAGAACATTGACTAATCCAAAGTTTGGTCCATAATTTCGTGGTTAGGCTGAGAGGATACATGCTACCACTCTAGAGCTCCCGCTACTCCCTCACCTAAGAGCTAACAATCTCCCATTAGTTTCAAATTAACTAGACCAAAGTGAATATTTTAGCCTGTCACCTTAAAATCTCCAATTCTACATCCAACAAAGTATATTTTTCTATTTATTTGCACTTCACCCCATGGATGACATCCTCTCCCATGAAATCAAATGTGATTCTTCCTATGTTGAAGAAGTCATAGCCCTTTCAGAACAAATTTTCTCAACACATTTTAAAAATTCAATTGGTCAGATCGAAAAGTAAATGAAGATCAGAAGTTCAAATCATCACAAATTATTAACATATAAAATCGTATAAAATAAAAGCAATTCATCACAAAACCATATTTTAAAGTAGGGAGAAGGATAAAAAAACTACTCAGAATTCATGAGAAGGATACGATAAAACACAGATTTCATATATAAAAATAAGTTTACAAAAGAAAAGAAATAAAAGACACAACTTATCTCACAATCCTTTCTAAGAAAATCCTTATAAGTTCTCTTCAAGTCATTCTCTCTTTACAAGCACTCTCAATTCTCTCTTTGAACTGTAATGAAGACGAAATTTCTCATCTTCCCTCTCCTTTTACAATCCTTGAAGAAAATCTCCAAGCTCTTGACTTCCTCTCTCTCTCTCTCTTTTTCGGCCCATACACGCTACACTAATCAACTCTTCTTTAGCACTAGACTTCCCTCTCTTTTATTATAGGCTACCTCCCTCTAAAAAGAATTCAAAATTCCCTTTAAAATTCTATCTAAAATTCAACATTTTGTTTTCAAAAAACATGTCAATTGATCCAAGAGACATATATCTTCATAAAAGAGCCATCTAAAGTTTCTAGATGCATTAAATCGCTCTGAGGGGTATTTAGAACAAGTGTCCCTTTTGAAATTATAGCAAAATTCCTCTCAAACCTCTTTAATAGACAAAAAGTTGTCTTTCGCGCATCTGTCGCTTCAAGCGCCAACTTGTTTAAGACCGCGTTGTTCTTGGTTTTGGCTCTTCACGCACTAGCTTTCTGTCGAATGGCGCTTCTGGCGCCATTTCTGGAGCTTCAGGCACTAGTTCTCTATCAAATGGCGCTTCTAGTGCGATTCTGGTGCATCAAACGCCAGAAATGTAAAATTCGCTATGTTTTCATCAAATTTCGTCCTTTGCTTCAAATGCTTAAAGTTGATATACTTGCAACCAACACATAAAAATATTCTTTTTTAAAGTGCAATATCACCAAGAATAAACATGAAATTAATACTTAAAACAACATATTATTTTGTTGTATCAACTGACACCTTTCCAAAGTGATCATCGTTAGAATACCCCCATATTTTGCTTGCAAATCGGCTGCTGCAACGGGGTTGGACTCTACAACATCCTTCATTAGTCCACCATCTTGGCGGTCCTTTGAATCGGTTCATTTATTTGAATTGGAAAAAATATCAAAATTATTGAGAACCATCAACAACTAAGGAAGGTCACACATAACCTAAAATTTATCTATTGAAGAAAAGGTCTTAACGGGCTTCTTCTCTCCCTCTTGTGTCGAGGTACCTCCACCAAGTTGTAGTAGCAATAAAAGGGAGGCGATGATCGCTCCTCTTGCCATCTCCTTTCTAATCACCTCAACGTCTTCACTGAGCAACAAGGCCTACTGGTCTTCAGCACTTACACCCATGCTAGACTCAAAGGAAACAACCTCTTGACAAAGTACTTTCAACATTCAACACTCGAGATCCCAAGATGAGTCGACTTGATCAATAGATGAAGGCTTGAGCCATGTCCATTTCCCTTATTTAACCTTGTTCTTCTTTGCAAAGATTGAGGGCCTGTAGCCCTCCTTGACAAGAGTTATGGGGTCCAAGGTGGTCCGGCTCAAACCATCAACAATGATGCAACTTGGTTAACTGGGAAAATTGATGACAACGTATGTCATGTTAAGCCTACGACTCTGTATATAGAGCATGATTGGCACAAAATCCAATGAAAAGCTAATTATTGAATTATGTTTTTGATGTTAGCGCCACCGATTATTAAATAGTTTCTCTAACCTAGTCGTAGCTATTACTGTCAAAGAGCAAATATGCTCCATAACTAATGTGTATACATTAGAAATTTCGACCAAAGCTCAAAGAAATCAAGCGGCCCATGATAGTAGCTTGATAATGGAGTCATCATATTAAATGGGCATTATCTGAACCACTCATTCAGCGACCACCCGCCCGGTTGGAGTTAACTTACACACTATGTCGACAAACTCAATCATAGAACCACACCTACAGTCCCGACCACCCAAACTTAATATATGGGCATTCGATTGCAACTAGTCGACTCACGGGCTTTTGCTTTGACAGACACAATCTTCATTTGACTGATTGCTTCGGTCGGTCAAACTTAAGCGAGTAGACTGGCTGGTTACCGTCATATTCAAGTTAAATTTGTAACACAAATTTAGTATAAGATCATCACAATTAATTGCATTAAGGTCTGTTTCTCTAACTATTTACTCTATTCTGTAATTGCACAAATAGTTCTCTATAAATAGGAGAAAAAAAGAAGAATAAATGTACTTTTCTCCGGTTTCATTACTGGAATTTGCTAATTACACACACTCTCTCTCATTCTTCGTGTTTTAACTCTCGAGCCTTGTTCGAAAAAAATAACCTACGATTAAATTATA
>NW_018238613.1:23437-24166 GCF_001263595.1 Phalaenopsis equestris | reverse complement strand
TTTTGCGTTCCATATAGATATGTATGTATGCATGCATGCATATGGATGCATGCATGCATATGTATGCATGCATGCATATGCATATGTATGCATGCATGCATATGCATATGGATGCATACATGCATGCATACATATGCATATGTATGCATATGCATGCATGCATGCATGCATATGTATGCATGCATGCATGCATACATAGATACATATGTATATATACATATCTACATATGTATATATACATATGTATGTATATATACATATGTATGTATACATAAATACATATGTATGTATACATATATACATATGTATGTATACATAGATACATATGTATGTATACATATATACATATGTATGTATACAAATATACATATGTATATACATATATACATATATATATAACCCTAAATACATATATACATATACATATATATATATATACACATATGTATATACATATATATACATATGTATATAAATATGTATATACATATGGATGTATACATGCATGCATAGATATGCATATGTATGCATATGTATGCATGCATGCATGCATGCATACATACATGCATGCATGCAAACATATACATACATACATAGATACATATATATACATACATAAATATATATATATATACATACATAGATATATATATATATATATATATTAAAAGAAAGAGCAGCTCGTGGCTCCTTACGCGTTAATATCAAAAAGACGTTTACAATTGGTTA
>NW_018238613.1:21295-23265 GCF_001263595.1 Phalaenopsis equestris | reverse complement strand
ATATAGATACATATATATATATATATATATACAGAGAGAGAGAGAGAGAGAGATGATCATGAGAATAAGCAATCAAATATTTCAAGCTCATCGGGCATACATAATACTTCCAAGTGAAGAGCCCATGTTTTCATATGCAAACCTCGGATAATCTCAATTAAGGCTTCCCAATTAAGAAAATCATTTAAACTCGAATCATCCTTTAAAAATTTTATTAATAAATATGCTATCATAACATTAAATCTTATTGTTCTTTTACTGTGGCCATATTAAAATATATGAAAGTTTGAAGTTTTAAAATATTTAAAATATCACAAATATTTTCTTAGTTGTTTTTATCTCAATTAATTACAAATTTAAACGGCATAGACTTTCCTTACATTCAAAGTACTTCTTAGCAAACATCCCACGTTGTCATATTGACCCAATGGGCCCAAAAAAAATTAATGCTTGAACAATTATTAATGAAAGAATTATTAGAAGCATTTAGAACCATTCTCCATAGAAGTGCAATAAAAATATGCTTTCATGCGCTTTCATAAAACTTAATCTTGTTGCTCTATTTTTGAGGCCACATAAAAAGTAATTGAAGAGAAAGTAGTGTTCATTAATATTCCAGCCAACTATAATATTTAGGGTCCCTTTGTTTCGACTTTAGCTATATAAAATCTTAGTTCAAAAGTTACTGTTAAAAATTTATTGTTCAAAAGCTGGTATTTGGGAAACAGTTAGTCTGTTTGAAAATACATTTATCAAATTGCTTACTGTGGACTAATGACTGTGATAGCTCTAAGCATATGTACATAGTTCTTTTTGGAACATAATGTTATGTTCGAAAAACAGCTCTGAAAGTATTATCTGCTTTCACTCACAACAGCATAATTGTTAGACATATAAGGACATAAGAATTGTTTGGTATGCATCTAAAAATCGGGCATTTTTGTAATAGATGAAGATCGCTCCTTGACATCATCTAAATGCCTTCTGCGGAAATTAATCAACTTATCCATCTCCTCAATCATCCTTTTGTTTTGTTCAATTTCAAGGATTCTGGAATTTAAGAACAGTCTTTTCCTCCAAAAAGGACTCTGTACCGAGTAATATCAAGCACTCCAATATTAGAAGCCCTTAATTCAAATCAAAGTAGAAAAGACAGAAAAAATCTAATACATCAGTTCAAGCGGAAAAAACTGAGAAATAGACCGCTAAAAAAACCCAATTTTGTGACTAGGACCTTCATCTTTTTCAAATGAGAACTCGAATGCTTCAATGGGGAAGGTTCGAGTTCGGACTAGGCCATGATCGTTGAGAGAGAGAAAAGAAGAGCGGAAATGATTGCAGGTTGGAAGTAGCATGTTTCACACCCATCAACACGCCGTAGAGAACGGTTCACGAAAGAGAGAAGGTTGAGGGGAAACAAGAATAGAACAAAGCAAGATCAGTGTGATTGATTGGAGAAGTCGTGGTTTAGGCAAAAATCATTGCCAGATAAATGTTTTGTGTTCCACAAGGCAAAAGTAGAATCGCGAACGGCAAGTCCGGGTTTGTTCACGAGAACGCACACTCGAGAACGCACACCACGTCCTGCGTTCGCGGATACACAACAATTCCAAACAGTTTACGGGACAGGTAACCCTAAACACAAAAATCAAACGTCCTTAAAAGTACAGTTGGGTTGAAAATAGGATTTTAAAAGCACAAACAAATGCACACTTTGCAGTCTATTTTGCCTTATGTCAATTTAAAATCATTAAAGTGCGTGGACCAAGCACACTTGGTAATTCTAAGCTAACAACTCACATTTTATGATAAAACCCTATTGTGCTCTCAATCAATGCTCTGTCAATTTTGTGAAGCATTAAATTATAATTATTCATTGCACAAGTGTCAAATAACGAAGCTTTCATAAAATTAATGTTGCTATTCCATTAACGAGAGCTTATTAAAAATATATGGAAAGTGAAAACTCT
>NW_018238613.1:5627-18265 GCF_001263595.1 Phalaenopsis equestris | reverse complement strand
GACGAGGGCGTCACGTGATTGGGTGGAGGAGAATGTCACGGACAAATAGTCCCACATTGGCTAGGTGTAGGGCCGAAAAGCAGTATTTAAGTCCTGGGCTGCCCACCACCCATAAGGGCTCTTTTGGGAGGTGACACGTAGCTCATATAGTTCATGTTCTTCCTAATGAACAACACAAGACACAAGATAATGTATTTTTTTCTTTAACTCTCAAGTATTATCCGAATTATCTTATGTTGGAAAAGTTTAAAAATTTGGAATGATTTAAATGCTGACCATACGATTGACGCTTAAAATCTTGAAAACAATATAGGTGCATGCCACAGTGATGATGTTATGTAATTGATAAGGTTACTAATAAGTTAAGCCTTTTGATCTGCATTTTATAATTTCTTTATGAAACGAAACTAGAATGAGTAATCTACTTATAAGAAGGACTACAAAGTGTTTACCATCATGTAAAGGTGATTGAGAGAAAGCTGCTTTGATTCAAAACTCTAAAATAGAGAGAAAAATTTTACAACCGATGAACCGATATAGAATTTAAGATCTCAAATTGCTTTACAACTAACTAATCAAATAAAAACACTTTCAGAGTCTTTTAATAAAAATATAAGCAAATACTAAGCCTATACTTGATGCTACATATGATGTAGGTAAACCAATCATGAAATGTCAAATAATAAAAATTGTTAGAGCAGTCACCAAGAGAATGATGAAGACTTTAAAGTAGGCTTTTTTAGTTTCTCTTTTAATTTTGTATTCAATTGTCACTAACAATATTTAGTAATTTTATTCACTTACACGAAAAAAAATGTCAATTTATTTTTTTAAAATAAGTAAACTATGAGTAAATCATATATAAAATCATGGGTGAATGATTAATTTCATACATTTGAGAAATTATTTATTACTTTTTCATGAATTGCCTAGTTTACTATGATGTACAAATATGTTCCCTTTATTAATCGAACATAGGGACCATCTTTCTCCAACTCTTTTAATCATACCTTGACTTTCCATATTTGCATTAAACCTTTAAATTTTTATATAGTTAATTGTTATAATGAAGTTTAATCTAAAAATCTTCAAATTTATTATCGTAATTGGAGGCTTGGAGCTTATTGAACTCTTTTTTAATAAAGCAAATAAAGTTGTACTCTGGATCTTAGCACAAATGATCTAAATTTGAAATTGCTCCCCTTATTTGTTTCTTTTGATGGCTTTATGGTGGCTGATGTGCCGTTTTTGTGTTATTTTTAAAAATATTTTTCAGTATTATAAAATACGTACACGACAGTGCTAATAATAAATATGAAATTCAAATCCAAATAAAAATGACTTTAGTAAAAATAATTTTATCTTTTAAAATCTGAACCTCTTTCAAGTGCATAAAAAATATTGACTAAATCAAAGTTTGCTCTCTAATTTTGTGGTTAGGCTGGGAGGATACCGACTACCACGCTAGAGCTCCCATTACTCCCTCGCTTGAGGGCTAACAATTTTGCATTAGTTTCCAATCAACTGGACCAAATTTGGGATTTTAATTTATTACCTTAAATTCTTTCATTTTGCATTCAACAAAGTATTTTTCTCTTTTTTTTTGCACTCAACCCCATGGATACCATCCGCTCCAATGGAAAATGTGACTCTCACCATATTGTAGAAATCACAGCACTTTAGGATCATATGTTTCTCAACACATTTTAACATTTCAATTGGTTAAATCAAAAAATAAATCAAGATCAGAGTTTAAACAATCACAAATTTTTGACATTTAAAAGCATATAAAACAAAATCATTTCTTCAAAAAACTAAATCTCATTGTAGGGAGAATGATAAAGAAAACTACTCAGAATTCATGAGATGGATACGACAAAAAACAGATTTCATATATAAAAATAAGTTTACAAAACAAAGAAATGAAAGACAACTTATCTCACAATCCTTCCCAAGAAAATCCCTAGAAGTTCTCTTCAAGCACTTTTTTCTCTTTACAAGTACTCTCAATTTTCCCTTGAAAATGTAAGGAAGAAGAAATCTCTCACCTTTCCTCTCCTCTTACAACCCTTGAAAAAAATCTCTAGGTCCTTGACTTTCTCTCTCTAACTCTCTCCTCTCTTGCCAAACCCCTCTTTCGAACCTCTCTCACGCCTCTTTCTTCAGCCCTAGACTTCCCTCTCTATTAGAGGCTGTCTCCATCCAGAAAGAATTCAAAATTCCCTCTAAAATTCTATCCAAAGGTTAAATCTTTTGAATTCCAAAAGACATGTCTATTGATCCATGAGACATATCCCTTCTAAAAAGAACTTTACAAAGTGTCTATATGTATTGAATCACTCCAATGGGCGATTATAACATATGGACCCTTCAAAATTCATGCAAAATTTATCCTGAATGACCTTAATTTATAAAATTTAATCTCTGACACCTCAAGCACTGATTCTAGTGCTTCAGGCGCCAAGTTGCTTAAGACAACATTGTTTTGGGTTTTGGAGCTTCAGGCACTGATTCGGTGCTTCAGGCACAACCTCTATGTAAAATGGCACTTCAGTGGATAAAATCTAGTGCTTTAGGTGCCACCACTTTGTAAAGTGGCGCTTCAGGTGCCAATATGGTGCTTCAGGTGCTAGATTCTCAAAATTCACTATTTTGACTCAAAATTTTATCCTTTTTTGCTTTTGCTTCAAATGGCTAAAATTGATATACCTGCAACCGAAACATGAAAACATCATTCTTTAAAGTGAAATATCACAAAAAATAAGCATAAAATGTATACTTAAACTAATACATTATTTTGATGTATCAAAATCCCCTAGACTTAAATGTTACTTGTCCTCAAGTGACACTTTTACTCCATAAAATCATAACTTAGGATAGAGATTAACTTTTAAACCTCTATACTTTAGTTTAATAAATAAAATAGTAAAATTTAAGAAAAACTCTTAATAACTTAGACAAAAACTGTAAGTCTCAGACTACTTTGTAATCAAATCTAAGATTTCTGAATCTCTATTCATTTTAAGAAGAATTTAATTTGTTATATCAGGGATATTTAGAATATCCATATAAGAAAGAGCTTTATGAAAACTCTACTAGTAAAGGTGTTAATTCTCAAATACAAGTTTAGAAAATGTAATAAAACCTTTTCCTCAAGTTGATTCAAGTGAAGCCAATTTTTGTTTAGGTATCTCCTCAAGCTTCTCCTTACATTCTTTTTATCTTTTTCTTTTTCAAAATCTTTTCAATCATTTCTTTTCTCTTTCTTTTTTCTTTCCAAGCGAGGATCACTATATCTGGATATCCTTTAATAGTTTTGAACTTCACTATCCTCTTCTTAAAGTTAAAAACTTCTTAGCTTTCTTCACTTTATAAATTCGTATTAGTTTTGATGATTTTTTATAAAGTTTCATTTTTTTCTTCTTACTTGAAACTCTATAATTTTTAATACTTCAAAAATACAGTTTTCTTTACTTTAAATAGAAAAATATAGTCTTATCTTTTTATACCAAATATTTTTAACTTTAGAATTCACCTTCATTATTAAAAAATTTTAACCAAATTTACCATAGTATTTACAAACATAAATATACTCATTTAAAGTTAAAGTCTTAATATCCCAGATGAGGTTAAATAAATTTTGAAAATATAGTTAATTGAGGACAAATTAAATTTAGTTAACTTTTTTTAA
The DNA here is from genome assembly GCF_001263595.1 of Phalaenopsis equestris. Classification (NCBI taxonomy): domain Eukaryota; kingdom Viridiplantae; phylum Streptophyta; class Magnoliopsida; order Asparagales; family Orchidaceae; genus Phalaenopsis; species Phalaenopsis equestris. The sequence goes on along the minus strand of NW_018238613.1, from coordinate 14,574 downwards.
TAGAAATGTTTCTTTCCCCCAAACTTAAATTTTTAAGTAATTAAAAATGTTTAGTACAAAATTTTTTATAGCTCAAAGAAAATATTAATTGCATAAAAATAGAAACTAACATGTAGAGGATTTTTGAATATGAAACTGGGCTCTAGTATGCTATAAGTACTAAATTATAAAAAATTTTAACCAAATTTACCATAGTATTTACAGACATAAATATACTCATTTAAAGTTAAACTCTTAATATCCCAGGTGAGGTTAAATAAATTTTGAAAATATAGTTAATTGAGGACAAATTAAATTTAGTTAACTTTTTTTAATAGAAATGTTTCTTTCCCCCAAACTTAAATTTTTAAGTTATTAAAAATTTTTAGTACAAAATTTTTTATAGCTCAAAGAAAATATTAATTGCATAAAAATAGAAACTAACCTGTAGAGGATTTCTGAATATGAAACTGGGTTCTAGTATGCTATAAGTACTAAATTCAAAAATTCAAGCTTTAAAGCATTAAATGAAACATAATATGTTTTAAAAAATTTGCTAAGAATTAAAAATATAAACAGAAAAAGAAAATACTAAAAATGTAGAAAAAATTAAAAGTCTACAATTTTCATTACAGTTCATAGTACAACATTAAAATGATATTTCTTACTACAACAGTTTAAAAGAAAACACATAGCAAATAATAAAAAAAATAAACAAACAAACAAAGAAACTAAACTCCTAAAATATGAGTCTTCATCCTCTTCATCTTCATCATCATCATCTTCTTCTTCTTCTTCTTCTTCTTCATCATCATAATGATCTGATGTATAAGGAGTAAAACTGGGGCAAGTTGAAAATTCCACATTGTAATCACTTCTTAGATATCTAGTCATAGCCTCTTAATATCTTATATAATGTTGAGATCTCCTTAGCTTATATTCAACATTATATGGATTCCTAGCTTCAATTCCTTCAATCCTATTTGTCATATTCACAATATCCACTTGTTGTATCTTAAGCTGCTCCATGATGTTTTCAAGTGAAGCATAGCGAGAAGTAGATGGTCCTGCAGCAGATGTTGAGTGTCTATCACTACCTCCACTCTTAAATTCAACAAAAGATTCAAATCTCTAGACTGTGTGTCTACTAATGGGTTATTAGGGTTGCAGATTTTCTTTATTTCTATGAAAATCTACTCCTGATTGTTCACATAAAGTGAAATTTAGGGCAAGGTATCCCAAACCATTAGTTGTAGCACCATGACTATACACCAAGCTTGATGTACTATAAGAGCACCAACATCAACTGCCTTCATTTTTTGAATGCAAAAGTTCAACACACCTCTTTCCTTTGTTACTTCACTCAAATGATTTGTTGGAAGCAATTTAGTAGAAATGAAGTAGTGCCCTAATTTTGATTGAAAAGTCATCGATGAAGTGGAGAAATTAACTTTTTTATTATTCTTTCTTTTTCCATTTTCCCCTTCCATCAGTCAGAAAGGCAATTACTTCATCCAGTGATGAGTCAATCATCATGGACGCAATGTATTTACAATGGAATACATTCCTCAATCCATAAAATGTATTGATTTTTCCTCTAAAAAACTCAACTTGCTTACCTCTTACAAAGATGTGATCCTATGAAGTAAATTACAAGTTGGCATTAAACTCACAAGTCATTGGGACGATACTGCAGTGAAGTAGTAGATCTCTCCCTTTTTCTAGCAACAATCAACCTCTCAATCTCAACTCTCGAGTTAGCAAATGTCTGTTCCTGGATCAATTTTCTTGAACCCATTTGAGTATTGTAGCTATGTTAGGCCTTATAGTTGATGATATTTTTTGTGTCAAAATCTTCTGTAATCTTTCCACTTTTTACTCATAGAGCATTTGAATTTCTATGAAAATCCAAATAATATTTAAATAAATTACATATTGGATATAATTGACTATATGATTGTTAATCATGTTCAAGAAAGATGTAAAGTCATATCGGATTAGAAAGATGAAGTAACCTTTGTACAAAAAGGATTAGAAAATGAAAAGGATTTTGAAAGTTAATCAAAAGATAAAATCACTGAGGACTTAAATTATGTTCAGGAAGAATTTGAAATTTTAGATATTACTAGAAATAATAAACCTTTGATACCTTCCATTGAAAACCTCTTAAACTAGGGATAAAATTTCTACCTGCTCATTTAAAGTACGCATTTTTTAGGAACTCGTCTACATTACCTATTATTATATCCTCAGATTTGACTAATGAATAGGACGGAAAGTTATTAGAGATATTGAAAAATCTTAACTGATGAGCAAGAACAATAGTTGTTGTAAACTTTGAAAAGATATGATATTAAAGGAATCAGTCATTTAATTTAAAGGAATCAGTCCTTCAATTTGTATGCATAGAATTTTAATAAAAGATAATTATATGCTTAGAATTGATCCTCAAATAAGATTAAATCCTATAATGAAAGTGGTTGTTAACAAAGAAATATTAATGTGGTTGGATGCTGAAATTATTTATCCAGTTTCAGATAGTTCATGGGTTAGTCCTACTCATTGTGTTCCTAAAAGAGGAGGAGTGATTGTTATTACAAATGTGAAGAATGAATTAATTCATACAAGATAAGTCAATGGTTGCTCAATCTGTATTGCTTATAGAATATTAAATGTCTCCATCATAAAAGATCATTTTCCTCTACTTTTACTTGATCAAATGTTGGATAGACTAGCTGGGCACCATTATTTTTGCTTTTTGGATGGATATTTTGGATGCCACCAAATACCTGTTGCTTATGAGGATCAAGAAAAAAATATATTTACTGGTCCTTATAGAGCATTTTCTTTCATGAGAATGTCATTCAAGTTGTGTAATGCACCAACAACATTTCAAAGATGTATGATGTCATTTTTTCTGATTTAATTGAGAAAAGAATTGAAATTTCTCAGTTTTTGGAACTTCTTTCAATTCATATTTAGATCATTTAACGAGGGTTCTAAAATACTATGAAGAAATGAACTTTGTTCTTATTTGGAAAAAATGTCGATTTATGGTTAAAGGAGGAATTATTTTAGGACATAAAATTTCTGAGAAAGGCATGAAAGTAGTTTTAGCAAAAATTCAAGCATTTGTTGAATTACCACCCCTACTAATGTTAGAGGAACAAGAAGTTTTCTGGGACTTACTGGCTTTTATAGGCATTATATTGATGATTTTTATTAAATTTCCAATCCTTTATGTCAACTCTTGAAAAAAAATGTTTATTTTGATTTTAATGATGAATGTCTTAGTGCTTTTAATTTATTAAAAGAAAAATTAATCACTACACCTTATACTGTTTTACCATATTGGACAAATCCTTTTTAAATTAATGTTTGATGCTAGTGATTTTCCTATTGGGGCTATGTTAGGGCAGAAATATGATAATTTTTTTAAAGTAATATACATTGGTAGTAAAACCCTTAATGAAGCTCAAATTAATTACACTACTACTGAAAATGAATTATTAGCTATAATATATGCTTTTGATAGTTTCATTCCTTATCTTATTGGAACCAAATGTATTGTGCATACTGATCATTCTGCTATAAAAATATAATAATGAAGAAGGATGAAAAGCCACGATTAATTAGATGGGCCCATTGAATGCAAGAGTTTGACATTCAAGTTGTGGATACGAAGGGTATAGATAATCAAAACTTGAAAAGGAAAATGATAATTTTAATAATGATATTAATGTAAGTATTCCTGATGAACAATTATATGGAATTAATGAATGACAAGTTTTGTGGTATGCTGATATATAAAACTATTTAGTTAGTAACATTTTACCCTACAGACTTGATAGCCATCAAATTAAAAAGTTCTTTTATGATTCTAAATATTCTTTTTTTGATGACCCTTATTTATAGAAACAATGTGATGACTTAATTATTCAAAGATATGTACCAATTGAATAAAGCCAATAGATTACACAAAAGTGTCATAAATATGATTTTGGGGGACATTTTGGGGCTGATAAAACTGCATTTAAAATTTTGCAATCTGGATTTTGTTGTCATAAACTATTTAGAGATGTTAATTATTATTTAAAAACATGTGATGGTTGTCAAAGAATAGGCAATAATTCTAGAAGAAATGAAATGACCTAAAAATTTACTTTTGAAGTTAAAATTTTTTATGTTTGGGGATTAGATTTTATGGGAACATTTAAACCATCTTCTGGAAAAATTTATATTTTAATAGCTATGGATTATGTTTCAAAATGGTTTGAAGTGACTAATTTACCTCGGTTTGATGCTAAAATTATAACAAAATTTGTAAGGAAAAATTTGTTTACAAGATTTGGAATGCCTAGAGTAATCATTAAAGAAGGGGAAAATCATTTTAAGAATAGAAAAATTGAATAAGTAAATCAAAAATTAAATTTCCACGGCTTATCATCCTCATACTAGTGAAAAGATTGGTCTGCTAGACTTGATTTTGCATTATGGGCTTATAGGACTGCTCACAAAACTCCTAAAGGAATGTCACTAATCTACAAAAACTTGAGATTAAATTAATAATAAATATGTAATGTAAATAAAAAAAATAATTTAACTTTAATAAAAATAATTTATTTTTAAATTCTCTTTTAAACTCCCAATTCCCTTCTACATATAATGCAAGTATATGTATCATTGAAGTAATACAGGGCTCTAATGGAGTCCTATAAATCGATCCCAGAGGGAAGCTGAAATTATATATAAGCTAGCTATTAATATTCTATTCATAAATTAAAATAAAAAATTAAAACAAAGTAAAGTAAAAAGTTTGAAGTTAAACTACTTAAGTGAAATGCTAATCAATATGCAGATGTACGACTACAACAGTTAAGTTAAACTAGATGCTACTCTTTCAAAAGTAAAATTGCTAAAATAAATCAAAGGTTTTTGTTGAAAAAAAGTTCTAGTTTGAGAAAACACCCTTCACCTTTACAGTGAAAATATGGCTTGTGATGAAATTGAAATCATTTTAAAAATATATTTGAAATTGAAAACTGTTTTGTGCCAAATAGGAGCAATCCTATTCTCTACCCTCTTCTGAGCACTATAAAGAATATTGAATAATCTAGAGTTTGGTCCCTAATTTTGTGATTAGTCTGGGAGGATATCGGTTGTCACTCTAGAGGTCCCACCACTCCCTCACCTGAAGGTTAACATGCTCGCATTATTTTCGAATCAACTAAACAATATTGGGGATTCTAATCTAGTTTAGAGATGTTAATTATTATTTAAAAACATGTGATGGTTGTCAAAGAATAGGCAATAATTCTAGAAGAAATGAAATGACCTAAAAATTTACTTTTGAAGTTAAAATTTTTTATGTTTGGGGATTAGATTTTATGGGAACATTTAAACCATCTTCTGGAAAAATTTATATTTTAATAGCTATGGATTATGTTTCAAAATGGTTTGAAGTGACTAATTTACCTCGGTTTGATGCTAAAATTATAGCAAAATTTGTAAGGAAAAATTTGTTTACAAGATTTGGAATGCCTAGAGTAATCATTAAAGAAGGGGAAAATCATTTTAAGAATAGAAAAATTGAATAAGTAAATCAAAAATTAAATTTCCACGGCTTATCATCCTCATACTAGTGAAAAGATTGGTCTGCTAGACTTGATTTTGCATTATGGGCTTATAGGACTGCTCAAAAAACTCCTAAAGGAATGTCACTAATCTGCGAAAAATTGAGATTAAATTAATAATAAATTTGTGATGTAAATCAAAAAATAATTTAACTTTAATAAAAATAATTTATTTTTGAATTCTCTTTTAAACTCCCAATTCCCTTGTACATATAATGCAAGTATACATATCGTTGAAGTAATACAGGGCTCTAATTGAGTCTTATAAATCGATCCTAGAGGGAAGCTGAAATTATATATAAGCTAGCTATTAATATTTTATTCATAAATTTAAATAAAAAATTAAAACAAAGTAAAGTAAAAAGTTTGAAGTTAAACTACTTAAGTGAAATGCTAATCAATATGCAGATGTACGACTACAACAGTTAAGTTAAACTAGATGCTAAACTTTCAAAAGTAAAATTGCTAAAATAAAACAAAGATTTTTGTTGAAAAAAAGTTCTAGTCTGAGAAAACACCCTTCACCTTTACAGTGAAAATATGGCTTGTGATGAAATTGAAATCATTTGAAAAATATATTTAAAAATTGTTTTGTGCCAAATAGGAGCAATCCTATTCTCTACCCTCTTCTGAGCGCTATAAAGAATATTGAATAATCTAGAGTTTGGTCCCTAATTTTGTGATTAGTCTGGGAGGATATCGGTTGTCACTCTAGAGGTCCCACCACTCCCTCACCTGAAGGTTAACATGCTCGCATTATTTTCGAATCAACTAAACAATATTGGGGATTCTAATCTAGCACCTTAAAATCTTCCAATCCTACATCCAACAAAGTATATTTCTTTATTTATTTACAACCAATCTCATTGAAGACATACTCTCCCATGAAATCAAATGTGATTCTCTCTTTGTTGTAGAAATCATATCCCCTTTTTAGAACATATGTTTCTTGATACCCCAACAATATATGCATTTTTAGACCGATATTTTATACTCATTTTAGGTGATATTGCACTTTCATGGAAGGTATTTTTAATATTTTCTTGCAGGTTGTTGAATTTTAGGACTTGGAGCAAAAAGGAAGCAAAAAGGATGAAATTTGGAGCAAAAATGGAGAAGTTTAAAATTGGTTCGGCGCCAGCGGCCCCAGATTGGGCACCGACGGTGCAATTTGATAGAGAAGAGGGAAATTCAGACCCTCTTTCTAGAAAATTCAAAGAATTTGGACATGTTTTGAAGTATTTTTGGATGCACCTATTGGAGAACCGACTCTAGGCTCTATTTGAGGCTTAAATTGATCAGAAAATGTGCTCATTTTTGTCATTCCTCACCATCATTCATTCTCTTACATATCATACTATTTTCTTACATACCATACACTTTTCCATCCTCATTCCACCACCATTTTGGAGTCTATTAGTGGTTTTTCTTTAAGAATTTAGAGTTTTCTTGTTGAGATTAAGTGTGAATCTTTCTTTAAGAGTTTTGGAAAAGGAGAAAAGTGAGAGATTTCTTCTTCCTACATTTCCTAGGAAAGGATACAAGTGATTTGCTTTGAGAAAGAGTTTCAAATTAGTGTTATTTGTTTGTTATTGTTGTATGAAATTTCTTTTATAGGTGAAGTATGTGTTTTGTTGTATCTTTCTCATGAATTCTGAGTAGTTTTCTTTATCTTTCTCACTACTCTAAGATATGGTGAAATGAAGAGATAAAATGGATGTGCCAATGTTAAAAATAAAATAAATTGTGATGATTTCTTAACTCTGAACTTAATTAACTGTTTGATTTGATCAATTTTTTTTTTAAAATTTATTGTGAAACATATAATGGAGTATGAGTTCCACAATTGAGTGAGGATCACATTTGATTCCATGAAGGAGGATTTCATTCATGGAATTAAGTGCAAATAAATAGGGAAATATATATTATTGGGTGTTGAATTGGAGATTTTAGGGTGACTGACTAAACTCCCTAATTCAGTCTTACTGTTTAAGAACTAAAGCAGGAGTTAGCCATTAGGTAAAGGAAAGTGGGAGCTTTGGAGTGGGAGTCATTAATAGATTAGAATTTACTATTTTAAATTTTGCATATTTGATTTGATAATAGTTTAGAAATTTAATTTTGATCACATCTCAACAATTGAAATTAGCGACAGAGATTTCAAATGACTTTCTGTGAATTTCCTAGCAAATTTGTCATTTCCAATTTAAGCCTTCCCGTACAATCGATATTTGGGGCTTAAATAGAAAATTCATTATTACTTGATAACAATATGTATACTTGCGTAGAATCCAAATATTAATTGATAATATTTAATTAAATTTTACACAATCTATCACAATAAAAAGTCGGATCAAGTTTTTAGCGTCGTTGCATGGGGAAGGTAACTTTTGAATTAAAAAGTTTTGATAAATTAGGAAATTTAGAGATAATATATAAAACATAAAAAAATATTATTAAAAAAAAATTTAAAAATAAAAAATATAAAAAGAAATATTTTTGTTAGAGTATTTTACTTTGCTTTATTTATTTGTTTATGCAAAATATAGAATATGAAGGATTAGTACCTTACGACTCAGAATTAGAACGTACTATTAGAACAATTTGAAAACAACAAAAGCAATTTAAAAAGTTACAAGAAATGGCAAACAACTTAGATAATCTAATAAATGAAAATTGATAAAGACCTTTAAAAGAAAAAATATACAAAATATCAAATGAACTTCACTTGAATATTCAAAATCTTGATTTTTCAAAATCTTGATTTTGCTGCTAATTCATTTGAGCTTAAACCCGTTATTATCCAAATTGTACAAAATAATCAGTTTAAAGGAAATTGTATAAAATAATCAGTTTAAAGGAAAACCTAATGAAGATCCTAACTTATATCTTGCTAGTTTTCTTAAAATTTGTACTACTTTTATATACTACGTGGTGTCTAATGATCTGTTGGGCTTAGGTTTTCTCCTTTTTCATTAAGTGATAAAGCTAGGATTTATCAGAAGTTGGGTAGAACTATTACAAAAATTTTTGGCTAAATAATTTCCACCCTAAAAAATCGCTAAGATTAGAAACAATATTACATCTTTTTTTCTGTTTGAAGGAGAATCGATATATGAAGCTTGGGAAAGACTTAAAGAAGTTCTTAGAAAATGTCCACACCATGCTTTACCAGATTAGTTAATAACTCAAACATTTTACAATGGATTAGTAGGATCACTTATATCTATTATAGATGCTGTTGCAGGTGGATCAGTAATGTCAAAACCTTTTGATGAAGCATATTCTTTAATTGAAGAAATGACTACTAATAATTTTTAATGGCCCTCTGAAAG
>NW_018238613.1:0-1078 GCF_001263595.1 Phalaenopsis equestris | reverse complement strand
AGGCTGACGATGTCAAAACAAGCACTTTGTGGGGGGAAACCCATATATATATATATATATATATATGTCTTATTATTTTGTTTGAATAGTGTTATATATATTAGGACATAATAAATCTACACATTTTTATATCATAAATTAAAAAAAATATTTGTATTGGAGGAAAATTTGGAATTGAATTGAACAAAAACTTGAAAAGACGTGATTTTGGAGTATGACAACAGAATGGGCACCGACGGTGCCCGCTAGACAGACCATGGCGCCAACAGCGCCATCGGGAGCACTGACGGTTTCCCAAGAAGTTTCATGTGGTTTTGATGTTTTTGGCGGACTTTGGCGGGATTTACCTCCTTAGTAACCACTGGAAGGTGTTTTTAAAGTCCTAAAAACTACCATGGATGACATGAAACTTCCTATTTTTGAATTCTAGGGATTCCAATTCTAGAAATACTTCTAGGTGTGGAGTTTTCAATAGAAGAAAGTTTATCAGTTTTGACGCACGACGCGCAGAGATTATACATTACAAAGAAGAGGCTTATAAAAGAAAGAGGCTTTGTCAATCATGGATTAATTAATCCAAGTTCTTCGATTGATAAAATCAATATACAAAGACGATGGAAAGTTCTGTGCTACACTAGCACTGTAGTTATTATCCCAGTGGTGAAGGAATTCTATGGCAGCTGCCATGGAATTACCCAAGGAGTTGTCTTTGTATTAGGTAAGGCTGTACCATTTAATTCGATGGGAATTAATGCATTGTATATGATACAAAACGTTCTCATATGTTATTATACAAATTTCATTCTAATGAGAGATTTGATGCAAGATGTCTATAATTTTATAATAGATGAAAGTGATATTTGAGAAATACGAGATGAAGGATATGCTAGTTTCTCTACTTCTTTGCTTAATCCAATATCAAAATAGTGACATTTCTTCATTTCTGCAAAATTACTCCCTACCATGAAGATTAGTCCAGTCACCAAAGAAAGTGCTATTTTAAACTATTGCATTCAAATGGGAAAGCCCATTGATGTCGAATTTATCATTTTTAACTCTATTATGGGTATTATTATGA
>NW_018238612.1:1716-2008 GCF_001263595.1 Phalaenopsis equestris | reverse complement strand
AAGGGATGAATGGAGGGAATCTTAGAGAGGGAGAGGGAGAAAAGTATAGCGAAGAGAAAGCAAGAGAGTGGGAGGTAGAGACCGATAGAAAGAGAGAGCTGGAAGAGAGAGTGAGAAAAGAAGAGTGGCAAAATAGAAATAGATAGAGAGAGCAAAGTGATAGAGAAGGAATTAGAGCAAGAAAGATAGGGTAAGGAGAAGAGAGAGAAAATAGAGTGACAGAGAGAGAACATGAGAGGGAGAGGGTAGGTCAAAGAGAGGTGATATAAAGGGGAGAGAGGGGGAGTGAGAA
>NW_018238612.1:0-1090 GCF_001263595.1 Phalaenopsis equestris | reverse complement strand
TGGGAGAGTAAGCAAGAGAGAGGGAGTCAGAGGGAGATTGAAAGAGAGAGCTAGATGAGAGAGTTAGTAACAAAGAGTGACAAATTTAAAAAAGATAGCAATAGCAAAGAGATACAGAAGGAAAGAGAGTGATCAAATGAATGAAGAGTGAGAAGGGAGGGGGAGAGAGAGCAAGAGAGAGAGATAGAGAGAGAAAGAGAAAGGGAGAGAGATTGATCGAGCGAGAAAGAAAGAGAGAAAGTGAGAGAGTGAGTGTGAGGGAGGGAGGGAGGGAGGGAGGGTGGAAAGGTAAGAGATAGAGTGGGAGAAAGGATAGAGAACAAGAGATAGAGATAGGAAGAGAGATTTAGAATGAGAAAGAAGGAGCTTGTTAAGAAAGAGATCAAGAGATAGATAGAGAGAAAGGGAAAGCAAGAAAGATGGCGAGGGAGTAAGAGATAGAGAGGGAAAGAAAGAGAAAGTAAGAGGGCAAAGGATAACAAGAATGAGAAGAGAGAAAGGGGGAGAGAGAGGGAAAGAAAAAATAAGAGAGGAGAGAAAACAAGAGAGTGGAAGGCAGAGAGTGATAGAAAGAAAGAGTGAGAAGAGAAAGTGAGAAAAGATGAGTGAAAAAATAGCAAGCTTTTCTATCTTCTCTTTCTGATTATCTCTCTGTTGCTTGCTCTATTTCCTTCTCTTTCCTTATCTATCTCTCGGTTTCTTGCTCTAGCCCCTCTCTCTCATTCCCTCTCTCCTTCCATCTTTATTTATATCATTCTTTTGTGCTCTTTTCTACTTCCCACTCTCTCAATCTCATTTTCTTGTGCCCTCCCCCTCCTCATTCCCTCCATTCCTCGTTCCCCATCCCTTCCTCTATTTTTTCAATCTCGTTTCTCTTTTGCTCAATTCTCAACTCATATCGGAGCAAGGTACTCCTTGTCCTACTGAGATTGAGACCGCGTGAAGCAATACCAAATTCTTAAGACTCTGGTAGACACCGATGTAGGGCTTCATTCTTCAATTTCTTTCTCTCATTATCCCACTTTATCACCCTACCACACCTCATATATCTCTTGTCTTTCCCCCCTTTCTCTCCTCCTCTCTCTCCGCA
>NW_018238611.1:0-213 GCF_001263595.1 Phalaenopsis equestris | reverse complement strand
AAAATATGAAATTTTGGGGCCTTCAGCGCCGACGGCGTTGGAATCTGTGCCGACGACGCCCTCGACCCGACAGCATATTTTAACCCCTAAAAATTCATAATTTTTACTGTGTCCACCATTTTACACTTAAGTCTTCTTCAACCTTCAGTTTGGGCTGCTAGGGCTTGATTATGGTCGAATTTGAGGCTATTTAGAGGCTAAAAGACTTCGGAT
>NW_018238610.1:0-202 GCF_001263595.1 Phalaenopsis equestris | reverse complement strand
ACAAAAGTGCCCTTTTACTTTAGTTCATTAATTGACGGTCAAAATAACAACTATAATTTAGCAGCAATTACAACCACAACAACTACTTGCCATGGTTTAAGCGGATGCTCTCAGCTAAAGTTTAAATTGTTGTGTGATAGTAAAATTAGTAGCGATTTTATCACTAATGCCAATTGACATATTTTGATAGTGTTAGGTCTGG
>NW_018238609.1:0-787 GCF_001263595.1 Phalaenopsis equestris | reverse complement strand
CTCTATCTCTCTCTCCTTTTTTGTTTTCTCTCTCACTCTCCCACCCTTCCCTTCTGGTTCTCCCTCACAATCTTTTCTCTCTCTCTTTCTCTCTCTCATCTCTAACTCTCTCCCCCCTTTATCACTCTCTCTCTCTTTTATACCTTTCATTCTATCTATATCCCTGTACCTACCTCCCACCCTTTATCTGTCTCCCTCCCACTATTTCTTGTTCTCTCTCTCACTCACTCTCTCTATTTCCTTCTCTTTTTCCCTCTCTCCCTCTCTCCCTCTCTCATTCTTCTCTTCTCTATTTCACTCTTTCACCAACCGACCCTCTCTCCCTTCCCCTCCCCTCTCTCTATTTCTCTCTCTTTCTTTACTATCTTATCCTCTCTCTCTTTCTTTCCTACCTCATCGTCTCTCTCGCTCACTTTCTCTTTCTCTTTCTCTCTCACTCCTTTCTCAGTTCCTCTTCTCCTTCTCTCTCACCCCTTTCTCCCTTCCTCCGCCCTCCCTCTATCTCTATTGTTTCTTTTATCTGTCTCTCCTCTTTCTTGCTCTAGCTCTTCCTTGTTCTCTCTCTCCTTCTCTATCTTTTCACTTGCTTGCCCTCTCTCTCTCAGTTTATCTAGCTCTTTCTCTCTTCTCTCTCTCAAACTTTTCTTTTGCTCAAATTCTCTAGCTCTCTTTTCCTCTCTCTAGCTCTCTTTTCCCTTCTCTCCATCCCTCTCGTTTCTCTCTCTCTTTCTTTCACTGTCCTCTTTATTCTGACTCTCACTTATCTCTCTATAGCTTCTCTTTCTCT
>NW_018238608.1:0-487 GCF_001263595.1 Phalaenopsis equestris | reverse complement strand
GTGAAGAAAATTTGGGAAGAAATTCACGGATCTTAGTGCTGAACTCTTCGAATTACTATTGGAATCCATGATTTGCATATTTGAAGTAATTTTTGGAATTTTTTTATAATTTGATTAGATTGTAATGGCTCCATGTCAAAAGAGACAGGTTGAGTTCGACGAGTTTCGCTTCGTCAATGCGATGGCTCAAACAAGATTTACTTCCATATTTAAAGGAAAAAAGTGTATACAAGATCGAGTTTTTGAAAGTCCGAGAGGAGAGATTGAACGAGTTATTGTCGAGCGAAGGTGGGAAAACTTTTGTTACACCACCAATAAAGCTGATGCAAATGTTATGAAGGAGTTCTACGCCATGTAATTTATTCTGATGACGGAATTGTTCAAGTGTGTGGATTTTCTATTGAGTTTACGGCCGCCCGCATCAATATTTTTTATAAAGTTCCCGATTATTATAGTTATCAATATGAATCCTTTAGTACAATGGAAG
>NW_018238607.1:0-435 GCF_001263595.1 Phalaenopsis equestris | reverse complement strand
TCTACGCAGAAATGGATGTAGTGTTCGGTCTCTGCTAATCAAAATTTTTTTTTGGTAAAAAAAAAAAGTTGAAAGTGAGGTCCACTGAAATACATTTTTGTGGTGATCGACAATAAAGATCGGACGGTATTGAATAAATTTTCACTCTTTCATCTATTTTTCAAATAAATAGGACGCAATGGAGAAAAAGTTTCATGTAGCCGACCCCACGTAGTGGGATTAAGGCTTTGTTGTTGTTATTGTTGTTGTTATCTATTTTTCAAATTCTTTCCGATATTAGAATTCATAATAAAAACTCAACCAATATTTTTCATTTTTCTCAAGTTCTCAATAAATTAATCTTGGCGTGGGAAAATACACCCACTTAGTTGTTCAAAAAAATATATATATAATAATAATGATAGTTTTATAAACAGCAAATTTTCAAGTGTTATG
>NW_018238606.1:0-654 GCF_001263595.1 Phalaenopsis equestris | reverse complement strand
CCAATAATGAGGGCCTAAAAAGGATATTGAAAATAGGAGCCAAACTTCAAAGCAAAGAGCTCCAACTATACTTCCATTGAATCAGTACTCTTCTCTAATGAACGTGCTATTCAATTTTTCCATCTTTTTTGTTCTATTTTCATTTGTTTATTTAATAAATATTGAAGATGACTGAGGGTCTGTGTGAGACAGTTGCAGCTTTGGCAATAAATTTTTTTTTTTTTGAAATAGTCAGTTTGTAGCTAGAAAGCTGCCACCGCACCTAGTTGGCATTGATGGGAAAACACAGATTTCAGCGACTGTTTTTTGAAAAAGCTACCAAAACTCAGTTTACCCAAACAAAAAAAATCGTTGTACAGTGTCGCGCGGACGCCCCAAATGGACCCTAAGAGTGCATTTGGGAAAACAGTGTGGTTGTGTATCCATGGCACTGTACACTTGTGTTTGACTAAATTATATTTTGTCTGTTTTTTCAAAATGTTGTGTTTTGCAACATGACTTGGCTTGGTATGGTCGATGCTGAAAGAATTTTTGAAAAAAAAAAAAATTATAATAGTCATTACACTTTTTGAACATCAGCTCTTTCTACAACAACTTCTTAGTTATTTATTCAAAAAAATGTAATTGCCCCAAACACACCCTAAGTGCTTGTTT
>NW_018238605.1:0-836 GCF_001263595.1 Phalaenopsis equestris | reverse complement strand
TTCACAATATACTTTAGAGGATGAGTATTTCACATTTGATCCGCATTGCTTAACAATGATTCACACTATATTTTAGAGGATGAGGATTTCACATCTGATTCCGCATTTCCTTACAATGGTTCACACGATATTTTAGAGGATGGGGATTTCACATCTGATTCCGCATTGCTTTGCAATAATTCACACGATATTTTAGAGGATGAGAGTTTCACATCTGATTTTGCATTTCCTAGCAATGATTCACAATATATTTTAGAGGATGAGGATCTCACATTTGATCTGCATTGCTTAGCAATGATTCACACAATATATTTTAGAGGATGAGGAATTTACATCCGATCCGCATTGATTATTAATGGTTCACACTATATTTTAGAGGATGATGATTTCACATCCGATGCTGCATTGCTTTGCAATGGTTCACACAGGATTTTAGAGGATGGAGATTTCACATCTGCATTCTGCATTTCTTAGCAATGATTCACATTATATTTTAGAGGATGAGGATTTTATATCTGATTCTGCATTGCTTAGTAATGATTCACAATATGTTTTAGAGGTTGATGATTTCACATCCGATCCACATTGCTTAGCAATGGTTCAACAATATTTTAGAGGTTGAGGATTTTATATCTGATTCCACGTTGCTTTAGGAGTCCCTTCTATCACAATCTTTCAAATCAAATTATACAATATTCTAGAGGTTGTGGATTCTACATCCGATTCCACGTTGCTTTAGGAGCCCTTCATATCGCAATCTTTCAAATCAAATTCCAGAGGTTAAGGATTTTACATCTAATTCCGCGTTGCTTTAGGATCCCCTCCTATCGCAATCT
>NW_018238604.1:418-949 GCF_001263595.1 Phalaenopsis equestris | reverse complement strand
TTCAATATTCTTAATAGCAGTTCCTTGATTTTGTAATTGATTTCCTTGAATTTGTAATTGATTTCCTTGATTCTGCAATTGCTGACCCATGTTTAATATCAAATCTTCCATAGAAAACTTCTTTTTTTTAATTTGAGTGTTACTGTTAAATCCTGGATGATAAGAAGGTCTATACTTAACATTTCCTGGATTGGATGAATTTCCTAATGGGTTCACTTGATTGTTTGCCCATTGTTGGTTTGTAATTATTATTCCAATTAAAGTTGGGATGATTCTTCCAACCAGGGTTATAATAGTTTGAATAAGGATTGTTGGGTCTACTGTTAATAGTATTTAAAGTCTCATTAGAAGGTTGAACATCCATAAACTGCCCAGATGAATTCTCTTCCATCATAGTAGGTGTTGGAGAATAATTCATCCCATAATGATCTGATTTCTTTGATATTGTAGAAATCTGTGAAGATAACATAGATATCGCATTAGAATCATGGATACTAGCTTCTCCTTTTGAAATTACCCTTTCAGTGGGCC
>NW_018238604.1:0-401 GCF_001263595.1 Phalaenopsis equestris | reverse complement strand
GGTAGCCATCTCTTCTATTAATGAATAAGCCTCATCAAAAGGTTTTGACATTAAAGAACCACGAGCCACAACATTTATAATTGATCTAAGTGATCCCACTAATCCATTATAAAAAGTTTGAATTATCAACCAATCTGGTAACGAATGATGAGAGCATTTTTTAAGAAGATCTTTAAATCTCTCACAAGCTTTGTATATTGACTCTCCATCAATTTCACAGAATGATGTTATGTCATTTCTAAGTTTAGCAATTTTGGATGGAGGGAAATATTTGGATAGAAATTTCTGTGAAAGTTCTCCCCAAGTTTAAATAGATCATGGTGTTAACAAATTTAACCAAATTTTAGCATTATCCCTCGGTGAAAGAGGAAAAATTCTAAGTCTAAAAGCATCGTTTGAAA
>NW_018238603.1:6931-7444 GCF_001263595.1 Phalaenopsis equestris | reverse complement strand
GTAAACAGAGAAGGCCGCACCTAAGCGCCAGAGGCGCCGCACTTCAGCGCCAGTGGTAGTTATTGGATGAGTAAATTCAGTTTTTGCAAAATTTGAAGAGGTTTTTGAGGCACCTATTGGCTTAATAGGTGGTTACAACCACCATGGATTAAAATTATTGCAAAAAGATGCATCTCTTGGGGAAATACATCAAATCAAGACACATTTTGAAGAGATACCAAGGTACCTTTTGGAAAATTATAAAAGAAGGAAGATTGGGACTTTGAAAAGGGTCCTGAAAATACTGGGAAAGTTTTGAAAGTTCAAAAATTAGGGAGTTAGTTGGAGAGATTTTCAGGCACCACATATTTATCTTTTTTTTTATTTTAGTTTTATATTGAGAGTGTTTTAAAAGAGAAGAGATTCAAACGAACTTCAAGAGTTTGGTGGAGGACTTGAGATAAGTTTTTATCTTTTGTTTTAGACTACTTTTGGTTTTAATCGAGACTTGTTGTTGGTTTGACAATTATTTCT
>NW_018238603.1:0-5907 GCF_001263595.1 Phalaenopsis equestris | reverse complement strand
TTACTATTGCATATAAGCAGTTATCGGGGATTGTGTGACACCACCTTAAATGGTATGGGGCTTCCGATTCTCTTCTCTGCAAATCTCAGCACTTCAAGATCGGTGTGAGACCCTCATAAATGGCATGAGGCTTATGATTCTCTTCTTTACATTCCCTACATTTAGGATAGGCCTCGTCTTACTCTCTCTCAGCACTCTTCCATCTCAGCATTCAGGATAGGCCTCGTCCTGCTCCCTCTTAGCACTCTGCAATCTCAGCATTCGGGATAGGCCTCATCCTACTCCTTCTCAGCACTTTTGATGTGAGTCCTTGTCCATTCCATCTCAGTCCGATCACTTTACATATTTCTTCCTTCTGTAAATTAAATTTTTCATTAAATTGTAATCAAAATTGAAATTAAAATTAAAACATCAAAATCTAATTCAGCCCTCTCCGCGATTGTCAGTTTCCCTGATATCTATCTTCGTAAATCAGCTGTGTAGCCCTTCACTTGGGACAACAAGCACAAATCACCTTGTAAATTTCAAAATTCACACTTGAAATTGATATTCTGAAGGTACATCTGCCAATACCCAGCGGAAGTCCTTGCATACTCCCCAGCGGAAACCTTCTCCACATTTTCTCTCTTTATTGCTTTGAGCTTGTTGGCTTAAGCAGTTGTGTTGGTTTGTTGATCTCATCGGTCAACGCCAATACGTGCGGTATGCCTGCCCAGCACACCACATCTATTGGGGGGTTCATTTGTTGACCTCGCTCTTGGTTGAGGTCTAGTTTCTTCTTTAGAAGCTTAGGGTCTAGCCATAAGGCTTTTTTGTTGACTAATCCTAGAGGACTAGTGATGGTACCTTCACCAATAGAAATTATAAACTCTTTTTTGCACATCTTGAAGTTCCACATGTTGTTTTTAACCTCCAGCACTTACTATGTGGGCCAATATGGGGGAGCTCAAGAGGAGTTCCCATAGGACTGCTTGGCCTTAGGGTTAGCCCTGAGTGGTGTGGTCTTGGTCAGTCCTACACACACACACTTGCACTTGCACTCACACCCTAAATCCTTCGCCAAATATGCTTAGTTCATCCCTTACTCTGTTGGAAACTCATGTAAATGGTCCCCTAAACCATTAGCCCTGGGCTAGGGTTTGGCTAAGACTAACATATGGAGGATCCATAGTGGGAGTTCCCTTGTTCCTATGGCTCAGACAGGGTGATATCATGATTAACATTCTCAATCAATCCCAATTTTGCCAAATTCCAATTTTGACCCTCCTTGGCCCCAAACTTTACCAAATTAACAAATTGCCCCTAAATTCCAAAAAAAATCCAAAACTACCCTCCAAATCTATTCAAAAATTATTCCAAACCATTCTAAACCACTCAAATTGACCAAAAACCGTAAATTTTTTAAAATTCCCAAAATACCCCTAAAATCCCCAAAATTACCAAATTGCCCTTCATGCCCCAAAATTTCCAAAAATTCCCAAAATCTCCAAAATCACTATAAATGTCCCCAAAATCAATTTAAAGCATCCATTGAGCCGAATTTGACAAAATTGGCCCATTTTGACAAAAATCCCCAAATTGCCCTTAAATGCCTAAATTCCCCAATTCACTCCCAATTTCCACCAAATTGATTGCAATCTCCCCCAATTTCAATTCCAAAATCAAATTCATCATCACCAATCCCAATTGAAATCAAATCCAAGCCTAATTAAACTTAATTCCAAACTCAATTGCAAGCACAATCCAAAATCACTAATTTTAGCCATGCCCTTAAATTCCCCAAATTAAACTCCATAATCAAATCAATTTCCCCAAATTTGAATTCCTAATTCTTCAGAAATCCCCAAATTAGTTTGAATAATAAATTGTCCCAAACTTGAAATCAAAGCCCACCCAAATCTAACTTAAACCAAAACCCCCAATTTTGACAAAAATTCCAAATCTCCCAAATTGAACCTCATAACTCCAAAATTTCTACCCAATTGATATCCAAACTCTTCATGACAACCTTTTGGAGAAAATTGAATCATATCCAAAACCTAGCCCAATCCAAACCCAAGTATAACCTAAATGCCCAATATTGATCATATGGCCAAATTCCACCAAATTAACCTTCCAAATCAATTCAAAATCACCCAATTAATATTCAAAACTCCTCATGACAATTATCCAAGGCAAAAATTGATCAATCAATTGAGCCAAATTCAAATTCTAGCCAAACCCAAACTTAAATCCAAGCTCATGACATGATTTTGAACCCAAGCCATGCCTGCGACAAACCCTAGCCAAATTGATCAACCCAAGACCACCACAACCAACATTTGGACCCTAAGGACCAGGTTAAACCCACCTAGCTCACCCTACATGAGTCATGGACGAAAGGTCCCTTGTTTTAGGGGATTTCTTCCCATATTTGTTTAAATCCAATATATCTTTGTCATCAACCTTAACTATTCAGAGTTAATCATCATTAAATCTCTAATTGGCTCACCTGACCACCTGACCACCAGCCCTGGCCGCCAGCCGGCCTAGTTGACGGAGAACCCCAAAAATGAAAGCCACCCCACCTTAAATAAAATTCATTGCACCCATCCAATGTGTCTAGCTCCAATGTGTCACTCAGCCATCCACCTCAGCAAGCCTTTGCACTTGAATTGAGGTCCAGCCAGCCACCCCAAGCTCCTCTATTTAAACACCACCCCTTCACGGCCAAGTGGAGAGACCATACAAATCCTTGGGGAGACTCTGCTAAAATACTTCCAGAGCCTCTTTAAGCTTTCCTAAGCTCAACCCAGCCATTTTCCAGCCACCTCCACCACTGTCTGAGCCCAATTTTTGAGCTAAAAACCAAGGCAGATTCTGGCCAATATTCAAAACCCCTAAAATTATAAATTAAACTACTCTTGAGCTTCCCCAGAGCAAGAGAGGAACATTCCCACTAAAATTCTCCACTGTTGAGCACCCTAACTTAGCTTTTGACCAAGGTCGCACCCCCATTTCACTGAACTGATACTTGAAGCTTACACTAGAGCAAGGTGACACTTTGAGGAGGATTTTTGGACCTTACTAAAGCTTACACAAGCATCTGATTTAGGCCTCCCCTCTCAAACTTAGGTATAAAGCTTAAACCCAAATTTTTGGCTCGGTTGGGGCCTTTGTGAAGAAAAGTATAATTTCATAAGCTTCATAAGCATGTAGCCATATGGATGTGTTTGTCTTGAGTAGATGAAGGTGTAAGAGCAAACCCAAAGTAATTTGGTTGAGTTTAGGCTGAGATCTTAGGGTTTAAAGTTGAGTGGTTCACGGGTTCTAACCAACGAGGACGTTGACGGAGATTCTTTACATCGCGCATGTATTTTTTGGACGGCTGTGATCGCTCCTAATGAACGGATAGAACGCAGTTCGTGGGCTAAGTCAGCGTTGATGCGGATGGCGGTGCTAAATCAGATAGCGACAAATGGAAAGTTCGGCGCATATGAGGTTGACGTGGCACCTGACTGGGATAAATATAAAATTAGGATATTTTATTTAAATTACTTCTAGAACTTAGAAAATCCATAACATGGTGCAGAAAAATCATAAAAATAAAAGAAAAATATACCCTATTGCTCAGTGAACAGAGAAGAATAATGTGGAATAAAAATCAAAATTATTTGATTAGTCTTTGATTTTTAATTAATTAAATATTAATTAATTAAATACAATTAAATACACTCTGTAATGTTTTAATTTTAATTAAGTATATAATAATCATCATGGCTTGAGACTTTTAGGGGCTGTTCCTCATGACATTTGAGATGATTGTGATTTTTTCAAAGTTAGAAGGCATCTCTACACATGTAACCCTAATTTTTAAGTTCGGATGGTTAAATAATTATATAAATTAAAATATAAATAAAAAAATTATGAGACTTATTTTCGTAGGTTCCTTGTGGTTAATCAAAAAATTATGAGACTTATTTTGGTAGGTTCCTTGTGGTCGGTTCCTTGTGGTTAGAGGACACTTGGAGAAATGAAAATTAAGTTTTAATATTTATGTAAATTATTATAGTTAATAAATCCCAAAAATTCATAAAAATTAAAAATAAATTCAATATATTTCAAAAATTAGCAAAATCAATTCCATACTATAAATATTGATTATTTTAACTCATTAAAAAATTTGAAATTTA
The DNA here is from genome assembly GCF_001263595.1 of Phalaenopsis equestris. Lineage (NCBI taxonomy): Eukaryota > Viridiplantae > Streptophyta > Magnoliopsida > Asparagales > Orchidaceae > Phalaenopsis > Phalaenopsis equestris. Next base: position 1,735 of record NW_018238603.1, on the reverse strand, counting down.
TTTGATTAAGTTTGATCACTAAAATGGATTTTTCAAGTAAAATGGCATTTTTAGCATTAAAAATAATTTTAATAAATTAAATATAATTAGAAAAATTATGAAAAGTATTCTTCTCGATTCCCTGTGATCAAGGACACTTAAGAAAAATAAAAAAAATTTTTAATAAATATTTTATTTTTTAGCCTATTTTTGAATTAAAAATAATTAAAAATTTGAAAAATACAAAAAATGATTTTAAATGTTCATAATTACTTCTTGATCACTTGGGACACATTAAAATGTTTTTTTCTAATTTTCCAAAGTTAAATATAAAATTTTAAAGTCTAAAAATGTATTTTCTCTATTTTTTGTTAAAATAATTATAATAAATAAATTTAAAATTACAAAAATGAAAAAATTGTTTTTGTGAGATTTTTGGGTATAGAGAGATTTAATAAATGTATAAAAAGTGATTTTTTGTAATTAAAACATATTTTCAATTTAATTAAATCACTAAAATCAATAAATAATTATAATAATTAAAATATAATTTGAAAAATTATAAATGAATTTTTGTGCAAAGTGGTCCTCTAACCTAGGTGATCCTCCAATAATTTTTCCATGAATAAAAATTTTACTTTGATAAGTTAAATAAATTAAAATTGAAAATCCTATTTTCTAAGTTAAAATAATTATTTAAATTAAATATAATTTTGAAAAATCACATTTTTTTCCTCTGATATTTTAATTTACGCATGAGTGGGGTACTCTAAAAATTCCAAATTCATTTGAATTATATTTGATTAAATATGAAGTGGAGAGCCCTAGGGGCAAAGTGGTAATTTTAGATTTTGGTGTCTTAATCAAAATTTCGGAGTAACCAAAGAAAAAATGGGTAATTTTGATCCTAATGAACTCTTTTAGATGTTTGAAACATAATGGGTTAAGAGGTAGAATCCAATTTGCCACCTTTTCATGATAAGGAAAAAAATTGTAATTTCATAAATTATCATGGTTTGGAAGTCAATTAAGATTAGGTGATTTTAAAGTTATGGGATTAAATTAGGAAGATAATGGTTCATTTATTGGAAGCCTATAATTAGTGATAGTATGAACTTTTGATAAGAATATATTTCACTTGAATTAATATTTTGATAATTGTAAATTCATCCATGAAAAATATTATGGACTTGGTAGTGTGTTAGGATTGATATTTAAAGTTATTTGATGAGGTTTATAAAAGAAAGACATGATTGATTAACACCTTTAAACATTAAAAGCCCAACTCTAGTTGTGGGTACAAAAACTTTAATGACTTAAACTTGCCTTAGGGGCATCTGCTTACATAACTCTTAAGTAAAATATCAATTGATTAATTAAGTACCCCACTCTTGGGATAATTGAAATATCAGGTTCACTAAGCATAAGGTGTATTAATTCATTAAAACTAAATTTAAAATTTGGGGTGATCAATTGAGCACTATAATAGGTCCAGATGAACTTAAAAACATTTTAAAGGTTGTTAGAGATTGCTCACCAAATACTTTAATAAGCTTTTGGATATTTTGAAGGACAATTGAACTTATTGTACTTTGTTCTAGAAAATTATCCATTAAAACCTTTAGGGACTCACCAAGTTATGACTTAGGGTTTAGTAACTACACCATAATCCACCCTTAAAATGTATTTAAATTTGTTGCAAATTATATAAATGCATGTTCCAAGTTCTAACATTTCAGCCGGAGCAGCGAGAAGA
>NW_018238602.1:0-20143 GCF_001263595.1 Phalaenopsis equestris | reverse complement strand
GTTCCCACTGTTGATGAACAATCAAGTCTTCTACTACTCCACTCAAACTCTTAAAACATCTCCCAAGAAATGGTTTCCTTGACTGTAGTGCATCACTACATATTTCATGAGCTCTCATGCTAACAAACTTGTTAGAATCAAAATAGTCCTTCCCTTTACTCCTCTTTATTCTTGCGGCAATTTTTAAAAGTCATATAAAATTCACAATAAATCATAAATTCAACTCTAAATCTATAAACTCAACTTTTAAAAGCTTAAACTATTTTCCATAGATTTTCTCAAATTTTCATCATGAATAGTGATTTTCAGCGAAATCCCTAGTGTGCTCAAAATACATGATGAAAATACAAAATTTTTACATCAAGAAGATCAAATATAAAAAATTTTGTTTGAATCTACAAAGAAATTGTCACTTTAGAGAAAGCCCTAACACTCAAAATTGTGAAAACCAGAGAAAGAAGATGAAGTTAGGGTGAAAGTGGGGATTTTAGGCTCATTTTTCACTTTAAATTGTTCACGAACCGGTTTATGTGAACCGGTGCTTAAGCACGACTGGTTTGGCACTTAGGTTCCTACCTCTAGGGTTGTCCAGTGCTAAACAAACTTAACATTAAGAACACATAAAAAAAACTTAATACTAATAATAAAACACCTAACTCAAATAAACACTAAATAAAGAAATTAATTCCACTCTCCTTTCTGTGGAACAAATCTTGGTCTTTCATTATTTTCTCCTTGAGCATTTGGAATAAATATCTGATAGAACAGACAATGGTGAAGAACTCTTGTTGAGTCTTCTTCAATCCGTTTGTTTTTTAAATACATAGCCTAGTCGGCTTCTTCAATAAAATTGGTGTGGCTAAATTGCATCTTAAGTTGCCATCCAGTATGCTCTAAATGTCCATTGACTTCCAACACTTTTTCTTCAATTGAAGCCACGTCAGCCTCAATTTTGTTTGATATTCTCTCCTATTCCATCTATACTAACAACTAGGAAACCGTTGTATAACTCTTGCCCACCTTGACTGATGAACTTCTTCTTCATAGCTCCCTCTTTCTTCTTCATATCAATTTCCCAAGCTGACATCTTTTCAAGATCCCTTAATCTTCACCTAAATTTTAGGATTAAAATTGAAGTAGGATGAGAATTCTCTTCATTCCCCTCTATTTATAGGCTCTAGACCAAGCTTAAAACTACTAGACACATTCTCAGACCACTAACCCATGTTAAAACCCATTAAACCGCATTTAAATCTTCTAGACTCATAATTTAGCATACTCATAATTTAGCAGATTAGCAAACTACCGCGCTTAAGCGCCAAATGTTGGCTCTTAAGTGTCGATGCTTAATCTATCACAGTTCAACTTAACATCCAAATACTCAATCTAACATGTATAAGTCATTCATTAAGGTCATAAAATCATTACTAAATCATTATACATTCAAAATACTACCATAATTTTCTTAATCAAACACAACAACATAACATTCAAAACAAAAACACATAGATAAATATAGGTTGCCTCCCATAAAGCACTTTATTTAATGTTGTCAACTAGACATAACCAATTCTTATTCTGGTTGACCCAACTGCAAAAGATGATTTATTTTAAGTTGATCTACTAAAAAGTAGGGTTTCAACCTGTGACCATTAACTTTGAATATTTTCTCAGTTTTAGGATCTCTTATATCCACAGCTCCATAGTGATAAACTTTCATCACTACAAAAGGGCCCATCCTCCGAGACTTAAGTTTCCCTGGAAATAATCTTAACCTTGCATTATAAAGAAAAATTTGTTGCTTTGGCTAAAAAATTTTAGTAAGAATCCTCCGATCATGCCACAGCTTCATCTCTTCTTTATAAATCTTAACACTTCAATAAGATTCATTCCTTATCACTTCAAGCTCATTTAACTACAAAAATATTTTCTCACCATCATTCTTTAAATTATAATTAAATTTTTTTTAATAGCTCAATATGCTTTATGCTCAAGTTCAACTGGTAAATGACAAGCTTTCCCAATTATTACCATGTATGGGGATATTATTATAAGAGTTCCATATGCAGTCCAATAAGCCCACAAGCATAATAAAGATTGGCAGACCAATCCACTTTTGTTTGATTCACAGATTTTTCCAATATTCTTTTAATTTCATAATTGGATAATTTAGCCAAACACTTGTTTGAGGATGATAAGTAGTAGAAATTTGATTGTTGATGTGATATTTCTTTAATAATTTCTCCATTATTAAATTCCTAAAATGACTTCCCACGTTAGGTATGATTACTCTCGGCATCCCAAAACTACAAAATATGTTCATTCTTAACAACTTTGCAACTCTTTGTTATTGTGAGATGGATACATATATATATATATATATATATATATATATATATATATATATATATTGTATAAGGAGCATAGCTCCAATTCATTAATAATAAAAAACAGTTACACATAGGAGAAGAGGGCCTATAATAGAAGGCTACCTCTTAAAAAGAAATTCCATAAAAAAAAGGAAGCTATCTAATGTTTAGCTACCATTATATTCATATATATATATATATATATATGAACCCTAGACTTCTACTACTCCCCAAATATCAAATATCTTAACGTCCAACACATATTGAGGGGCATCTCATTTCTCTTAGAAATATTGCCTACTCATTGATACCGATCATAAGTTATGATATAAGCATTAACATCTCAAGAGATTGTAGGACAATAAAATCCAGATTGAAAAATTTTGTATGTTATTTATCAACACCAAAATGTCTCCCAACATCAAAATTATGACATTTTTGGATATATTCATAAGTTTCTCCTAAAGGCACATATCTTCGAATAATTAGATCATTTTATTGTTTATATAAAAATGGGTCATCCCAAAAATAAGTCTTAGCTTCAGATAAAAATTTTCTTTTTTGTTGGCATTTTAGTCTATAGGGTATAATATCACTAACAATAAAGTTCATAATGTCTGCATACCATGGAACATGCCACTCATTAATACTGAACAATTCTTCATCCGGAAAATGATTGTTAATTTCCTTTTCAAAATAGAATGATTTTTCTAATTCAAGCCTGGACAGATGATCAGCATTTTGATTCTCAGCTCCCTTCTTATCTGACATCTCAAAGTCAAATACTTGCAAAAAAAGAATACATCTTATCGGTCTTAGTTTTGCATCATTCTTTTTCATTAAATATTTAATAGGAGAATGATCAGTATGCACAAAACATTTAGTTCCAATTAAGTATGATCTAAATTTATCAAAAGCATAAACTACTGCTAATAACTCTTTCTCAATTGTGGTATAATTAATTTGAGCTTCGTTAAGAGTTCTACTACCATAGTCGATTACTTTAAAAATCTTATCATTGTTAGGTCCTAAAACAATTCCAATAGCATGATCACTTGCATCACACATTAACTCAAAAGGTTTTTACCAATATAGTGAAACAATAATTGGTGAAGTGACTAATTTTTCTTTTAATAGCTCCAAAGATTTGAGGCAACCTTATCAAAATTAAAAATTACATCTTTTAAGAAAATGACATTGAGACTTAGAAATTTATGAAAAGTATTTAATATATTGCTTGTAGAATCCAACATGTCCTAAAACACTTGTAATTTCCCTCACACTTGTTTGGTAACGTAAATTAGCGATCATTTAAATTTTTTTAAGGTTTACTTCCATACCATTTTCTGATATATGATGTTCTACAACAATTCCTCCTGCTACCATAAATTGACATTTTTCCTAGTTAAGGACTAAATTCGTCTCTTCACAATCCTAAGAACTTTTGATAAATGTTCCAAACATGATTCAGATGAAGTTCCAAGCACAGAAAAATCATTCATAAGAACATCAATTCATTTTTCAATTAAATCACAAAAAACCAATCATACATCTTTAAGATTTAGCAGTAGCATTACATAAACCAAAGGGCAATCTTCTAAAAATGAATGTACCATCATGATTTGTAAAAGTTATTCTCTCTTGATCCTCAGGAACTTTTTTTTTTTGTGATAACCAATATAACCATCCAAAAAACAAAAGTATTTATGTCCAAATAGTCTATCCAACATTTGATCTAGAAAGGGTGGTGGAATATGATCTTTTCTAGTGACGAGATTTATATTTCTATAGTCAATGCATGTTCAACAGCATGTGACTTGTCTTGTTGATATAAACTCTTTATGTTCATTCTTAGTCATAGAAACTCCTCCTTTCTTAGGAACGCAGTGAATCAGACTAACCCATGCACAATCTAAAATAGGTTAGATAATTCCAGAATCTAATCACTTTTAAATTTATTTCTTAACAACTTTTTTCATACCAGGATTCAATCTCCTTTGAAGATCAGCTCTGGGTTTGCAGTTCTCTTCCATATGAATTCTGTGCAAACAAATTGAAGGACTGGTTCTCTTATTATTAGCAATCGTCCATCCAAAGGTTTTCTTATAATTCTTTAAATTTTTCAGTAAACTCACTTCTTCTATAGTTAATTTTTAGGAAATTATAGCAGGTAATGCTGAGGAATCACGTAAAAATGCATATTTTAAATGTTCAGGAAGTAACTTCAATTCAATTTCATGAGGTTTTTCAGTCAATGGACAAAAAGATTTATCTATTTTTCATGTCCAAAACTTCAAAACTTCCTCGAACATAATTTGAGTCTTCCTTATAAAAATCTTCAAATCAATCTAATTCCTCTTATAGCTCGTTTTCCAACTCATTCACTTCAGATTTCTCTTTATAAATTGTTCTGAAATTGCATTTACTCAGATATCTTCTCACATCCATTTTGTAGCATTCATCGTCTTTACCTTTTGCAGGATACATCATTAATTTAGAAATATTAAACGTAACTATTTGATCATTGATGTGTATAGTTAATTCCCGTTCTGCACATCTATCATTGCACTTCCTATAGCTAGGAATAGTCTCCCTAAAGTGATTTTTATCTCATCATCTTCTTCTATATCTAGCACAATAAAATCAATGGGAAATATATCTACAACTTCTTTAGGATATGTTATCGAACGATCTGCTATTACAGAGTTAAAATAATACGGGATATTTCTCCTAATCCTAATCTTTTAAATATTGATAATGGAATAAGGTTAATGCTTGCATCTAAATCACATAAAGCTATCCCATAAAATATGTATCCTATTGCACATAGAATTGTGAAGCTACCCGGATCTTTAAGCTTTCCAATAAGCTTTTTCTGAATTATAGCACTTCACTCCTTACTTAGTGCAACAGTCTTGTTATCTTTGAACTTCATTTTCCTGTTAAGAATATCCTTCAATAAATTCATATAGCTTGGTATTTGTTCTAATGCTTCAATAAATGAAACATTAATTGTAAGCTTCTTAAAGATTTCCAAAAATTTAGAAAAATTTTTATCCAACTTTTATTGATGAAAACTCTGAGGAAATGGAGGTGGTGATATTTTCAAGTCAATTTTAAGTGGAGTAATAGGTCTCTCTAAGCCTTTCGGAGCAACCTCTTGAGGCCCTTCAACTTTTTCTCTCTCTAATTCAATCTCTTTTTGAACTCTACCTTCCAACTCTCTTCCGCTTCTAAGTTGAACGGCTTTTACTTGCTCTTTATTCTGGTTTTTTTCTAATTTAATATTGTATTACTAGGAAGTGATCATTTGGATATATTACTTAATGAATTCGCTATTTGTCTCATTTGATTCTCAATTTTTCTATTTGTAGCTCCTTAAATTTGTAACTGATTTCCCATTCATAACATCACTTCTTCTATAGATAACTTTTTCTCCTTAAAGTGTGGATTACTATTATAACTTGGAGGATCAATAGGTCTATAATTACTATTCCCTTGGTTGTTCCCCCATTGCTGAATATTACCACCCGAAGTGTTATTCCTGTTAAAATTAGGATGATTTTTCAAACTTGGGCTATAATAGTTTGAATGTGGGTTATTCTGCTTATTGTTTAAGTCATTTAAAGTTTCTAATGATGTTTGAAATGGGGTGAGAATGAAGTGAATTTGGTGGAAATAGGGATGGGTATGGGGGAAATTAGGCTTTTAGGGGCAAAATTGGCTTTTTTGTCAAGAATTATCTATTTGGTCAAATTGGGCTCAATGGGTGTTTAGGATTGATTTTGGGGATGTTTGGAATGATTTCAGAGTTTTTGGGAATTTTTTGGACATGAGGGGTATTTTGGTAATTTTTTGTAATTTTAGGAGTATTTTGGGAATCTTGGAAATTTAGTGGTGTTGGGTAAATTGAGGGTTTTGAAATGGTTTCAGATGATTTTTAAGGAGAAATTAATAATTTGGGCAATTTTGAAAATTTTGGGGTTCGAGGGGTAATTTAGTAATTATGCAAAAGTTTGGGGCTAAAAGGTAAATAATTTGTCTTGGTGGAATTAATATCAATTAAGGATGTTAATCATAAAATCATCCTCTTTGAGACATAGGACCAAGTGAACCCTCATTTTAGATCCCCCATGTGTTGGTCCTAGCCATTATTGTCAGAGGCTAAGAGTTTGGGAGACAACCCACATGAGTCTCCAAAAGAGTAGGGAGCCATGCCAAACATTCTTGGTTTAGGATCCAGGTTGGGAGTGAAAGTGAAAAGTTCAAGTGTGTGTGTGCAAGACCAAAACTACACCTCCTTAAGCTAACCCTAGGGCCAAATAGTCCTATGGGGACTCTTCTTGAGCTCCCCTATGTTGGCTCCATTCTACTATGTGCTAGATGTTAGAACCAAATATGTGGAACTCCAAAATGAGTAGAGAAGTGTTTAGAATTTCTAATGGGGTATGGTTCCATTACTAGTCCTATAGGATAGTCAACAGGAAAGTCTTATGGCTAGATCCTAAGCTTCTAAGGAAGAAATACTATACCTCAACCAAATGTGAGGTCAACACTATCTTCGGAGATCATTTTGTAATCAAGCTAACCTCCTAAGCCACGCTTCAGAACTAAATTCCCCATGCATATACTTAGAAGTACATCTAACTCACAACTGCAATGGTCAAAGCCCTTCCAAGTCCTAAGTAGGTTGATAACCATACGACACCTTGATATCATCCGTCCTCCATAGAGTAATGGAAAATCTTCTGCGTGGGACTCTCGGGATGCAGTGCTTTGCAAGATTCGCTCCATTCCCATTCAAAACCACCACTGATCCTACCAGTACAGGAATCTCTTCAAGTCCTCCAAACTCCTTTGGGCCGATGATCTGTATCTCTTTCCCAAATAGAATGTTGCTCTTGCTTAAGAATGAAACTGTTCAAAGTGGTCTGAAAAATCATGGTGGTCAATATGGGGAGAAATATAGTTTCCTTCTTCATAACAGTTGATGATGCTACTATTCGAAATACATTTTGATGAAAATATATATCATTCCACTAATCTCTTAATTATCTTCTTTATCATGGACGCCATGAGATCCACTTCGTCATTTCTCAAAATTCCCAAGGAGTTCCCTTGCCTTTCCTTGGAAAGGTTGTAACAACAAACACATTGTATGGCAATTTTTCCCTTTCCTCGCATCCATTTGTGTGGCTCTAAATACATCTTCTTCTTTAATAATTAGGCTCTACCTCTGTCCCTTAAATCAAACATGTAGTCAAGAATCTTATTCTCATCAGTTTCCAAAAATTCCCTAGTGTGTAACTCGAGTCCTTTCAGGATATTCACAAACATTCCTTGGATTTCCACATAATGCTTGAGTTTTCTTTTTTGGACCTTGTGTATCTTCTGCAGCTTAGACCTGTGAATCTTCTACTAGTGCTGAGGTTACTTCTCTAACTCATCTTCTAAAGCAATCCATAATTTTCATGGGCCTACAAACTGTGGTATGTATGGCACTACATCTAGATGTTCTACACTTCTGAACGTCATGGAGGCGGCTGTATAATCTTGAAAAGTCGCATAACGCTCTAGATGGAGAATGTTGTACTTTGGGCACTTTATCAATGCTCCTACTAATGTTGCATGCCTTGTTATCTCTGCATTTCATGTCAGGCATCCTACATAAAGTTTTGTCAGAGATCTCCAACGGTGTAGACTCTTTGGAGGCCTCTGACTCATCCCTTGTAGCTGGTGGAGTAGTAGAAGTCTCTCTCAAGGTCTGAATTGGAGTGAACGTTGTGGCTATCTCCTTGGAACGCCTCTTTTCCAATCAATTCAAAGCCTGGTGCTTACATCAATTAACATTTCTGCATTGCATCCGCCGTAATGGAGCATCTGAGACTCTATCTGAAGTAGCACCGACTAATTGTCCTGTCAGTGTCATAATCATAAGCTATAGATGACCGACCCTTTACATCGGGTCCTATGTATCAGAAAAATTTTATGCTCTCATCCTTTTCAGCGACAAGTCTTCCTTAGCATCGATTCTCAGTAATGACTGTAGTCCTTCTATTTCTCTACAACTAACTTTGCTCATCAGGGGGGCCTTGTAGTCCACATTGACTTGTCCATAATCCGAGTTAAAATTTATAATGTCGCCCTGTGTTGCTTTCTCTTCATCTGGTGGGAGACTAAACCTCTCTTTAAAAGAGAGGATCAGCTTCTGTCCCGACATTTTCATACAGAAGACAGGAAAATATCAGCACATTAAAATTAAAAATGAACAAGAGGAATAGTAGTTCATTATTAAGTGGATTTAAAATTTTACATATGCAAGAATTTATTTAATTTGACTTTGCAAAATTCAAAATTTAAATAGGTAACTGAGATATGCAAATTTTATTTCATTAAAATTCATTTTCTTTCACCAAATTTTATAACAAATTTTCTTTTCACCCATTCATTAACACTGGCCATATAGCTATTTTCTGAACAAGTATCATTTTTTTTAATTTCATCTTACAGAACGTCTAGTTTCATAGAATTTCTTTAAATATCATCCATTGATTAGCAACATGGGCCTTTCACCTGGGGAATCCACTAGCAAGTAAGATCCTCCAGAGTAAATTTTCTCTACCACTAACGGCGCCTCCCGAGTCCACTCAAACTTTCCACCTATCTTGTTGTCTGCAAGAATAGGCCTTTTTAGAACTAGTACAAGTTGGCCAACTTTAAAAATTATTGGGCGGACCAACTTGTCATGGGCCTGGATCATCTTTGCTTGGTATAGTTCCAATTATACAATGCCATTAACTGCTTCCCTTTGAGATTCTCCAATTCTGCAAGTCTGAGCGTGGCATGGTCTTCTGTTGTAATCTGGTTGGCGACGTCAACTCTGAGAGAAGGTATCTGAACGTCCAACGGAAGTACTACCTTAGACCCGTACATGAGAGCATATTGTGTAAACTTATTAGGAGTTCTGATTGTTGTCTAGTATTGCTACAAAGCCTCTAACAACTTCTCGTGCCATCCTCTATTGTTAATGTCCAATGTTGTCTTTAAAATTTGCTTGAGTGTCTTATTAAAAGCTTCTACTAAGTCATATTCCCATGGTTAGTCGATCATAGAATAACTCAAATCTATCTCATGTAGTTTAATGAAATAGTTGATCTTGGTACTTTTGAAGGCTTAACCATTGTCTAAAAGAATTTTGTGCGATACACCAAAATAATAAACGAGCTGATCTCTAAAAAATTGAAGAACATGTTGCGTTGTAAATTATAACAATGGCTCTACTTCTGCCCATTTAGATATGTAATCTGTATCTATGAGGATAAATCTGTGTTCACTTCAGGTTGGAGGGTCTATAAGTCCTACTTTGTCCTGACCCCAACACTCAAACGAACACGACTCAGCCGTCAGATCTAGCACATTTGGAGGTTGCTCTAAGACCAATCCATGGACCTAACACTGATTACATTTTTTTGTTGCTTCCATATAGTCTGTCATTATTGCCAACCAAAAATATAAAAGTCTTTTAATCTTCATCTTCATCTTCCACGCTGACTGGTGAGCACGACACAATTCAGCGTGCACCTTTTTAACAATATTCCTTGCTTTTGCTATGCTCCAATAACTCAACCACATCTGATCAAAGGAAATTGTGTAGAGGACATTTTCTATCAAAGCATATGACAGAGCTATTTTCATTATTTGATCTGCTACTAAATTGTCTTTTGGTAGCTTTCCCGTTTGCAAATATTCTATCAATGGCCTTAGCCATGCTTTGGTATTATCAGTCATGATAGTTTTTAATTCTTCTTTTCTAAGCTTTTGCAAATAATTGAGATTGATCCGTGATAGATTTGACGTCCCTGTGTAGACTGTCGAGGTTTATCCTTGATAGAACTTGATGTCCCTGTACCGTAATATTAATGGAATCCTCTGGTGGACATGCTAATTCCTTAGAAAACATGGCTAAAGCATCGGTATGGGCATTGTTTCCTTGAGGAATCATGAAAAATGTCATATTGGGAATCTGCTATAATAACTTTATCCTGTACTGGTAATACTCTGCTAGTCTTGGCTTCAGAAACTATACTATCTGATAACTTGCTGAAGGATGAGTTATGAGTGACCATAACTTAGAATGTCTGTTATGTCCATTGATATTTCCAATTCTAGTTAGGTGATCAAAATTTCATGTTCTACCTTATTGTTGGTACACAACTTCATAAGGTGATAAGAAAACCTCAACTTTGCATGATCCAGTGTAGTAACAATCAGACCAATCCCTCTTTTGCCTGGTATATCTATTTGTGATCCTTTATCTTTTCTGGCTCACAAAGCTCCATCAAAGTACATTTCCCAACATTTTACATGATGGTTCTACTTTTAGTACCATTTCATCTGGCAGGTCATCATTGAAAGGGGACCTACTGGTAGTGGGTGTGTAACAAGGAAATCTATCAAAATCTGTCCTTTGATAGCACAAAAAGGCATGAAGGTTATATCGAATTGCAATAAAATCATCAATCACCTCGCCAAGCGTCCAAAAAGTGTAGGATTGGTCCTCAAATGTTACAACGGATTAACTTTCAAAATAAGGGTGACCTTATGAGAAAACATGTAATGTCTAAGCTTCTGGATGGTAAAAATCAAAGCTAAACAATGCTTCTCAATTGGAGGAGACTTTACCTCTACCGATATTAGACATCAACTTAAGTATTAGAGTGTGTTTTCCATACTCTTGTCACTGAGCTAAGCTAACAAGGCTCCAAGAGTGTCATCCAAGGACGTAGTGTAAAGCATCAAATGTTTTCTCAGGATATGAACTGCCAATACAAGAAGTGACGTTAAGTATTTCTTATTTTCCTTGGAAGCCCACTCTCACTAATCTCCCCAAAAGAATGTGACATTCTTTAGAAGTAAAGTTAAAAAGGGTTGACAACTTTCTGATAGATTAGATATAAAGTTTCTCAGGTCTGTCAATTTACCTTGAAAGGATTGTAATTGCTTCAATGCTATGGGAGGTGGCTTTTGTAAGATAGCTTTAATCTTCTCTGGGTTGATCTCGATTCCCTGATGATCAACGATGAATCCTAAAAATTTTTCTGGAGGTAACACTAAAGGTGCACTTTAAAGGATTCATCTTAAGATTATATTATTATAATCGCTTGAATAAAATCCCTAAATCAAACAGGTGGTCTACTCGCTGCTTGCTTTTGATGACCAAGTCGTCCATGTAGCACTACACCTGTTTGTGGATGAGGCCATAAAAAATCAACGTCATTGCTCACTAGCATGTTGCTTCTGCATTCTTCAAACTCAATGACATTACATTGTAGTAGAAGATTCCCATTGAGATTATAAAGGTTTTAATTATTGTGTCTTCCAATGCCATATTAATCTTATTGTATCCTAACAATCCATCCATGAAAGTGAGAATCTCGTGTGCCGATGCGATATCCACCATTAACTATGATATTGATAAAGAGAACTCATCCTTTGTCGAAGTTTTGTTCAAATATCTGAAAACCAAACATGAATCCATCCATTCTTTTTTTTAACCAGCACAATGTTGGCTAACCATATGGGATACTATTCTTCTCTTATAAAGTTAGCATCTCTTAATTTCATCACCTTTGCAATGACTTGCTGCTCTATTTTGAGGGGCATTCTTTTGGTAGCTTGTTTCACTGGGGTCATACTCTTGTACACTCCAAGCCTGTGAACTACAACTTCCAAAGATAATACTAGCATTTCATCATATCTCCAAGTAAATCAATCCTTGAATACTAATAAGAACTTGGTCAAATCTGTAGACTCTTCTATACGGAGTATAAAACTTATGAGTAGGTTGGGGCTGCTCCTTAGTCTCGAGATTAACTTCCTTCAAAACATAACCTGTTGACTTAATTTCTTCTTCAAACTCTGATGGAGAATCTTCTATTGAAGAGTCTTCAAAATTATCCTCCACATCAAGGCAGTCCTCCTCCAATTCGTTATTATAAATCATGCAAAATTTTGAATCATCGACTGGTTCAATCTTACCAAATCCAATACCCTCCTTTCGAGTTGAGAGTTTGACCTTTAATGTTCCATAAATTCTTGAAGAGTTGTAGTTTTTCCTTCAAGATTTAATTTAGCAAGTAACCCTATTGAATTAATTTTTGTACACACGAAGAAATGTATCCAAATGGTAATGACATTAATTCATTAACCTCACCTTCTTCTATGTCTACCTGAGCTTCTAAATTATAAGGAGAAGCATGGTAAAATTTGATCAATTTCAAACCAAAACTTTGGACTTCCTTGACCTCTGCATTCTTAACTTTATGGGAATGAATTGGAGTTAAGGTCATGGCTAGCATGTAGTGGTTGATCCGATCATACATCAACTTGTATTCACTTTAATCTATATTCTCCAAGGAGATCTCAAACTATGGTTTCCTCTAGTTTATCATCATTGCTTCTTTATTAGACTTATCTTCTCAGATTCTCCTTCCACGTTGTTGTTGATGATAGGCTTTATCCATTAAAAAATCATGTTAGTTCTTCCTCTCCCACGTCCGTGGTCTTGATCTCGGATGCATTGGCTAAAAGTACGTCCACCAGCTCATTGTAAAGGAGAGGTGGAAGATCATTGAAGAGGATTTGAATGGTCCCATCTTTGTGAAATTTTGAATCTTCAATCTTATTTGGCACAACTTCTTGGGAAAAGATAGTCTTTTTGGAGGAGCATAGTAAGTGGCATCTTCGTGGATGCTTACTTCATGAATCGAGAACGGCTGTAGATCTCCCTTGATGCAGTGTTCTTATCCTTCCATGTAATACTTAATGCACTAGTGTAGCATTGACAATATCATATTATGCTCGTGAGTCCATTACCAACCAAGCAAAGCATTGAAAGAGATTTTTGCATCGATGATATGAAACTTAGCGGTTGTTACTAGCTTACCAACCTTCATGAGGAGCATAATTAACCCAAGCCCTCTTTCTTCATTATGATTTAATCCTCTTTACATCATCATATCGGAGATACGCTCCTATGCGTCAATATAAAAATATGCTAATGTTCGTAGAATCATTAAGTTGAGTGACATCCCTGGATCTACAAGAACTCTGGAAAGGACGAATCTATCGATGCTAATGGAAATGTAGAGTGGGCGATTATGGTCGGTAGTACCATGTAGCAAGTCTTCATCCATTATGGTTACCCCATATTGTTTCTTTGACAAACACACTTCATCCTACTATGTTTTGGCCAACTGAGCTAGGCAATTTTTTGGATCAAGTAAGGCCTTGATCAGAGATTCCTTCATCTCCTTTGACAGGATCAAAGCATCTTAGATGCTTAGTATGGTTGGAAACTTCCTAAGACGAGCTAGTGCATTGTAATCTACTTTATTTGAACCTTCAATTTCCTTTTAAGCATGTTTTTCTTCCATTGTCAGAGGTGGCTCTTCTCGAGTAACTACTTGTTTTCCTTTTTTCCATTGGAGCCTTTCTCGAGGGTAACAACTTCCCACTCCTTAACTTCACTTATGTAATCTTTTTTTCTTTTGACATCACAGCCAACTATTTTAGTCCTAACTAGGAATAAAAAAAGTTCCAAGTTAATTACAATCGATGTTCCTTGGCATTCAAGGATTGGTTCCTCACTCGCGAAACTGTCATAATTGTTGTTGTCAAGATCTTCTTTATTTCTATTAGCGTGTACTTTGGACTTAAGCATGATTTGAGGATCATTATGACAATCAAAAATGAGGTTAGATTTGTTGAAGTAAGTTACATCATCACTAGAGACTATCAAAATGTAGCCAAAATTGTAATTCTTATATTTATAAGACCTCGGAGGGATGTAGAGATAATCATACACAATCAGCAGTTCAAGGAATTTCTCCTGTGAATCTGAAACAACCAATCTAATGGGGTAGCCCCAATCCTACCCTTCGTGCTATCATTTTTTGTCTCATGTACAATCTCATCCAACTTTATCTCTGGTTGTGGTGGTTTCTTTAGTGTAACTGATGCAGGTGGATTTAGTGTGTTAATTTTGAAAATATTTTTCAATATTACTAAATACACATGACATATACATGGCAAATATGCAAATTAATCCCAACAAAAATAACTTCAGTGAAAATAGTTTTATCTTTTAAAAATCTTTAAACTGCCAAATCCTCTATAAAAATAACACAAGTATACATATCGCTCAAGAAATGAAGGGCTTTAATAGAGTCCTAGATATCGATCCCACAAGAAAATTGGAAATGCCTTTAAGTAAATTTTTAAGATTTTAATGCATATCACAATTTTTAAAACTACAAAAAGAGAAAAATTTGAATATTAAATACAAGAGTAAATGATAATTGAAATGCAGTTGAAATAAAAAATTAACTAAACTAATTTTTAAACTTTAAAAGTAAACTTACAAAAACAAACAAAATTTTTGTGCCTAAAAGTTCAAATTTAAGAAAGCATCCAAACCCTTCATTACGAGTGCATGAATTGTGAAGAAATTAAAATCATTTGAAAATATATAAAAAAAACTGTTTTGTGCCAAATATATTGTGAAGATATGGTGTACCCTAGTTCCAAGTCAACACCCAGGGTCAATCCTAAAGCCAAGTAATCCTATAGGGACTCTTCTTGAATTCTCTTATAATGATCTTACCTACTAAATGCTAGAGGTTAAGATCAATATGTGGAATTTCAAGCTGAGTAAAAAAAGAAGAGTTTTGAATTTCTAATGGTGGGGTACCTCTTCTAATTTTCTAAGACTAGTCAATAGGAAAGTCCTATGGCTAGACCTAGGCTACTAAAGAAGTTTTCTAGACCTCAACCAAAAATGAGGTCAACGGTGGTGTATGCTGAAAAAAATTTAAATACGATGGACTCAATCCTGAGTTGGAGGAGAAGTTGGATCGTATGATTGGAGGTGTCATAGCAACAAGCAACAATACACGTGTCATCAGTGAGGCGGGGTTTTGTGGCATCCCTAAACATTTGATAGCTGAACAAACATGTGATTCCATTGAAAGCCCAACCTCGGAAATCTATGAAGTTGAGTCCAAGGGCCAGTCAAAGCGTCCCCAGGTTGGAAAAAAAAAGAAAGAGGGAGTTGCTTTCCTTAGAAGTCAGATCTCACAATTGGTGGCATTATGCTCCAATGACCCCGACCCATCATAAGCAATGTTTGTCCAAAAATTTATGTGAATTCTGGATGCAACTCTAAAAATATTTGAGAACATGTCGTTGTATTTGTTCTCTATGAAGTTACTTGAAGGTGTGACCCATAAAGAGTTTATCATAGCGATGGTCGTTGACCGTAGGGTGGTTTACCTATGTTATTTTCATGGGAGCAGTGACATTTGAATGATGCCTTTTTTTTAATTAGATTCTTATGGGACATTTCTATTTATTTATGATTTTTTATGTTGCTTTGGATATTTATGTTGTTTTAGTCATGTCACTTGACAGTTTTTCATTCATTGTCATGTTTTCTATTTACTTATGAAATGTTATTAGCTTATGTTGATTTTGTTCGTAGCCTTATATGATTGTAGTTAATTCATTGATGCTTATGTGTTAGCCATTTCAATATTGAAACACATGGATGCAACTAGAGAAAGACACAGAAGGAGAGTTGCAGCTATTGTATGTTTGATGTACGAATATTAAAACTTGTACATAGAGCACTCCTCTTGCATGACATCCTCATATGTTGATGACAAATTAGTTGAAAAGTTGCTTGCGGGTCACCCAACCACATTTAACAATATGTTTCGCATGATAGGCGGTATTCAGCATTCTGTTGGAGGAACTACACAAAAATCATGGACTTCATGGCTCATCCAGAACTACTTTGCGAGATGTGTTGAAAAGTTACAAAGTTACAAAACTAATGTGATGAGCTATGAAGCGATTTCAACACTCCTCCAAAAATATTTGTAGATACTTCTCAGTAGGGTTGTATGCACTTATCAGTTTTTCTTCACAAAGTTACAAAACCAACAGATCCTACATTCGAAAGGATCCTCACAGAGATTTTGCACGATGCGCAATATATGTCAAACTTTAAGGTAATTTCTCATATTTCTTACATTCAATTTTCATATACATATCGTAATTATGTAACCCTTCGTTATCTTTCTGGAATTGTATTAGAGAAATCGATGGAACACACGTTGATGCACGTGTTCTAAATAATGAGAAGATCGCATTTGTCAACCATTATGGGTCCCCGACGCAAAATGTCATTGAGGTATGTGACTTCAACATGTGTTTCACTTTTGCCCTAGCCGGTTGGGAGCGCAGTGCACATGACAATCGAATTTTCAAATCTACAACACGAAATTACAAATAAAACTTCACACATCCATCTGCAAGTTCGTTTTAGACTGAGCTACTCTCTTAATTTTTTTTTTCTTCAACACTAAGCATTCAATTCACATCATGTAAGTATTATTTAGTCGATGTTGGGTATCAATTGCAACAATGATATCTCAAGCTCTATCCTGATACGAAATACTGCATACCTAATTTTAGGCGAGCGAGAAATATTGCACTGGACAAAAAGGAAATGTTCAATAAAAGACATTCATCCTTGCACTATGTTATTGAAAAGACTTTTAGTGTTTAGAAGAAGAAATGTGTTATACTTCGCGATATGTCATCTTACTCATTGCCCAAATATTTGCATATTGTGATTGTCACAATGACTCCCCACAATCATATTCGACGACATCCTTCCGCAAGGAAAATGATGATCATGAAAATGACACGGTCGAGGCATATGAGTACCATCTTAGACATTCTTTGTCACAAAATAAAAATGATGTTCCAAAAACTTATACTAAAGATGATGATGGTGCAAGCGAGATGACAGTTGAGGGAAAAAATTATGTATGTGATAATTGGAGGATGATTGGAGCTTTTATCAAGTTATTAATTGTAATAGTTGTAAAAGACATTCACTTTTTATTGTATCAATATTTTATACAATTCATGTTTATTTTCGTTCCTTCTAAATTTGATATTGATTGTTTTGGTTTTTTACACAATTTATAAGTGTTTTTTTTTTTCCTTTTACATTTTTTTTATTTTTCTTTTGGTGGGTTTTGGAGGTCTGTGATGATAAGTTTAACCTTATGGGTACTTCTGGATGACATATTTGTCGCAATTGATTGTTGTTTTAATATTTTTTCTCAATTGTGGAAATAATGATACTCACTATTAAGTGTGGTGTCTATCTTTATTTTGTAATGTTCTGCACTAGATTTTTATTTTTAAAGTATAAAATATATTATTATTAACAGTTCTGTTATAGGCAATATTACTGCACAGAGACAATGATAATTTACTCAGAAACAACTGCAGTGCAACTGTTTTTAAACTACAAAAAAAAAAAACAAACAGACAGTTAGCTTATCCGTAGAGCTTATCAGTAGATTATTCAATAAGCTACAACTGCCTCAAACAGACCCTTTATCTATAGTGTTCTAGGTGCAATTAATACAAGAATATCAACCACTTTGATCTGATAGTTCGAAGAGCTTTCTTCAATCATACAACATTTGATGAGCATTTGAGTGCTTTAACGATGTCGGGATTTAGCAATCTTGGGCTCGCTGGCTATAGACTTGCTTGATTCGACATTCATTTAACTTTCTAAATATGTCTGAAAATCATTTAAGAGTGGTTTAATAACTTGATCTGAGCTTGAATTGATTCGTTTGAGTAATTTTGATATCATTTTTTTTGTCTCATCGAGCCGGTTAGTTTGACTATAAATTTCCTAAAATCAGAGCTTTGGATGACTCTTAGGGTCTGTTTGGCGCAGTTGATTTTTTATAATCTGCTGATAAGCAAATTATTCTGATAATCTGATAATCAAAATAATATGATAATCTGCAGATTATCAGAATAATCTATCTTGTTGTTTGGGGCAGCTTAGTCAAGATAGTTTATTGTTGGTTAAATGACATTCATGCCCCTATCTGATAAAACTGTTTGGGGCAGCTTATTCAGAATAACTTATTGGTAGTACTGAAGCATATAGTGCAAAGACATCACAGATCAGTACTAAAAGATGGCATACAGTTCTCACACCCTCACGAGTACTAGGAGAACTAAAAAAGTACAAATACAAGTACAACTACAATCAGAAATATTAAAATGTTTAATTTCAGACTCTGGCTACGTTTGTCCTCATCTGCTCTATCAACCTGAGAAAACACTAGATTCCTATGGCTGCTAACAGTGTAATATGAGGGACTGTCAGCCCATCGGAAGAAGCCATAACGAGCAGAAACACCCTTAACACAACCGTAGAACTGCCTCCCAAAGCTATGAGACTGACGCGATGTAAGCAACGGAGTTGGTAGACCACAATAACACAAAATACCTCTGTCTATAACTGATATCCTAGAAGTCATGTTTCTATAACTGTGAAAAAAAAAGATTGTTAGTACTTATCCAAATAAAAATAAAATTGACATTAAAAATTAATGTACGAACAGAGAAAAGACTTGCTGGACTAGCTGCCATATATAGCATCTGCTATAGACTCCCTCAGAGCAGCCATCTCAACTGCACCCTCACCGTCCTGAGTTTCATATTCAATCGAGTCCATCGCATTATCAGCTAGAGATCCTGAAGGTTCTAGAGTGTCAATAATTTGATCATCATCAACCATATTGAAGTCCGTATATGAATTAGAGGGGTGACGTCAGATGAAGTTGTGAAGTGCCATAGTGGCCAACACAATATACACCTGTTTGGGAAATAAATAGAATTACATATCACGTAGGATTACCCATTTCTTTTTCCACACGCCAAAAGTTCTTTCAATAACCCCCCGTAAAGCGGAGTGTCGTTTGTTAAACATTTCTTTTCTGCCACGAATATTGCCACTTGCTCGCTCAAAATCAGGAATATGGTATCTTGTGTCTGGATAGAGCTTCATGTAGCCTCTTAACATCGGATATCCAGCGTCTACCAAATAATACTTTCCTGTTATTAAAGACAATATTAATAAAAAATAATCAATGTAATTAACGAGAGGTTTAAGTAAGATGAGCAAACCTGGAGGTGGGTGAGGGAAACACTGTGTTATATTCCTAGTTGCATAGGAAAAAAAAACGACTATCATGCACACTTCCTTCCCACCCCGCCATTTCAAATATCTGAGATGCCTAAAAATATCTCAGATAAAATGCCACATATCCACACTTCTAAACATAAACACAAATCCAACAACCAGGTGTCTAGGATCACAGCTAGCAACATAAATCCAATAGCCAGGTAAAATGCCAACCTATCTCAAATGCCCTAAAAACCAAAAACCAGAGAAAATGCTATAACCAGCGATCTAACATTTGCCATAAACAACTAATGCCATAGATCTAAAATATCAGCGCTTGTATGGATCAGAAAGGAAACCTGATTATCAGCAAAGAAAACAAAGGAAGAAGGTTCGATCTCCTCTAGGGCAACGAACCAGAAAGGAAACCAGCGAGGGAGACAACAAGGGAGACAACAAGGGATATCAAGGGCAACTCCGAAATTCCTAGGGGTAACTCAAATCTCTAAGCCGGACGTGGAGCTCACACAGCGACTTCGTTCCTATTTGTTTTATCGGATGCTGACGCAGAGCGATGAGAAAATGCCAACCGAACGCACTTATCAAACAGGAAGGTGGCGTTCTCATAACGCCGCCGCTCCCAATAAGCGCACCTAAACAGGCCTTTAATTGAAGTCTGAATGTTTCTTACTCAAAGAAT
>NW_018238601.1:0-564 GCF_001263595.1 Phalaenopsis equestris | reverse complement strand
CAATGTGGAATATATCATTTCCTATTTTGGGCTTGCTCATATGCCTCATAAGTAATCGCTTCACTTCTCTTCTGAAATTTGTTTGTCCTTTTTACAAGTCACGTCAAATTCCCTTTCAATTTTCCTCGACAATGCTGAAGTCTCAAAACCCAATACCAAAATAAAGCAAATCACAAATTGGTGCCAAATTCACATGGATAAATTTTAAAGGATATCCAGTTCATAAGACAAGTGCGTTAACTTGAGTACTACTGCTGAAATTGCAAGACATTGGACGTCACTAACTTCCAGAACATTTTCAAATGACAGAAATAATGTCATCACCAAAGTTGATCTTTTCTTTCGCTATTGGAGAGGAGTTTGTTGTTAGCCAGAGTGAGCTGCCAGACTTGGCGGTCATTAAGTTTGGACAAGGATTCAATAATATTGAAGCTAAGTTTGGGAATGTCGCTGTTGCCGTAATGAAGCCTGAAATGGACAAATCCGTCGAGCCTGTGGTGGAGTTTAATATCAAGTCTGTTAATGAAATTCCCCCTCTGAAGAGGGTGTTGATTGAAAAGAATT
>NW_018238600.1:0-3060 GCF_001263595.1 Phalaenopsis equestris | reverse complement strand
GTTTGATTAATTCACTTGATTTAGGGTTTGTTTGAAGCATTTGCAGCTTATTAATAAGCTGCCGATAAACAACTAATCAATATAAGTTGTTGTGCAACAGCTGACCTTAATAAGCTGGTTGAATGTTTAGTTTATGTTGTTGAAAAATAGTTGTTTTGCATTTGTTTCTGGATAAATGATCATTTTGTCACTGTATAGTAATGTTAATTCCAACAGATTAGTCATAGCAATATATTTGATACTTGAAAAACAAAAATCCATTTCAGAAAAGACAAAAAATAAAATATACACCTCACTTAATAGTGAGTATTAAGATTACGAAAAAAAGAAAAAAAACTATTAGAATTATAATTTAAAATATGATAATATTAATTTTAAAATACAGATGACGTATGTCACGAGCTACGTCATTCTCTAGGGTACTATCCAACACCGATCACTACTGGCAGTAGAATTTATCAAATTGTTTGCCCATCGGAAGAAGTCAGACTTCTCTGAGATACTCCACGGACACTTGTTGAACTATCTCCCATAGTATTGTGATCGACATAACGTTAGTAGAAAGTTTGCAGTCCGAAGTACCAGAGCACTCGTCGGAAGTTCCCTGAAATCCTAGATTTTTTTTCCTTAAAGACAATCCATTAGTTATAATACAAGCATAAATTGACAAAAGTAGTAATCAATTACAATTTTGTGCAGGCGAGAGATCTTAGAGAAATAAGTAATCAATTGCAGTTTTGATAGATCACCCAATCGCATTCCAATACAACACACACACCCAACCACAACCCACATCACACACACACCCACAGCCCCAACACAACCACCACCCAACCACAACTCCACACACACACACAGAGCACCAAACCATAGCTCAACACAACACACACCCACCTGAACAACTACTAAATAGATGCCCACAACCACAACATATACCACCCAAGGCCAACCACACACCCACATCACACACAACCACACACACACACCCACAACCCCAACACAGCTACCACCCAACCATAGTTCAACACAACACACGCACCCAACAACAACAGACATCACACAAAACCACACACACACCCAGAACCCCAACATAGACACCACCCAACCATAACCCCACACAACACACAACCACACACACACCCACAACCACAACCACAACACACAGAGCACCCAATCACAGCCCAACACAACACATACACCCCTAAACAAACCACCATATAGATGCTCACAACCACAACACATGGTACCCAAGGCCAAGCTCAACCTACATCACACACATCCACACACATACACCCAAAACCCCAACACAAAAACCACCCAACCACAGTCTAACACAAAACTCCCACCTAAACACAACACACATCACATAACCACACACACAAACACGACCATCACAGTCACCACCCATCCACAACCCCACAAAACACACATTCACACACACACCCATAATCACAACACATAGAGCACCCCACCACAGCCCAACACATCACACACACCCTAAAAAATCATCACCAAGATGCCCACAACCACAAGACAGAGCACCCAAGGTCAACCACAACTCGTATCACACACAATCACACACACAACCACAACCAAATACATTATAGTTGAATGATAGGCATGTAAAATTTAAGCACCTCCTCTTCCTCACATTCACCCTAATGCATATAAACATCAAGCAAAAATAACACCACAACCATAACAACACAGCTAGTCAATCCATCAGAACATCGAGTAAACCCACATGACACACAACCATATTCACCCCAATTCACTTTCACCCATTCTCTAAATTATCCAAAAATTCAAAAATCAAGTAAAGAAAGTCATTCAATCAGAAAACCAAATAGAGATTACCATTCCATTAAAAAATCACCACAAATTGCATATAATAAGGCATTCCATTGAAATTACTTACAGAGCACTTGAAACAGAGGTTAGAGGGACGAGGAAGAGGTGAAAGACAACGCTAATCACGAGATGGCAACATATGAGGGAGAGAAGCAAGCAAAGAGTCACCTTAGGTAGAACAGGGGTTGAGCGAGGAACGAAGGGCGAGTGGGTAATAAGCATAGGTAAGAACGTGGCCCCGTTGCCACGTTTATTAAAAAATGCTAATGTCGTTTTAGATAAGCAGGAAAAACATACTAAACAAACACCTTGGATGCATTTTTAAAATGCAAATGCACCAATTAAGCTGCCCGAAACAGGGCCTTAGAGAACTCGCCCATAAAATTTGTAGCGATGGTCAAACAATAATAAGAGCCAATCCATAATTCAATAATAATACTGAATAATAATACTCTAGAGTTGAAGCAAAGAATTGTTGATGGTCATTTATAGGATCAGATGCCTATCTTTTGCTTCAAGCATAACTAGTAAAATGTTAGTCTTAAAGATCACCTTGGCATAATAAAATTACATGTATCATTACTACAATTTCACGCATCCTAGAACAATAATAAAAAAAATCTATAATTGTTGATCTCATTTTTGGGACATAACTAATTATCATTTCAAGACTTATGTAGATTTTGGTTTAAATTTGTTGATTGTTCTAAGAACTATGTAGCTCGCCCTTTATTTAAATCTTATGATTGACAAACTTAATCTTTAAGACTTCAGAACCCCTTTATCCAAGAATCATAAAATTTGCATAAGCACACATTGAATTGGGCTAAGAACTTAAGTTAGTTGGTCTTTACTATATCAAACCTAATTTGGATCTAGGTGATGATTGATCTATTTTATACTTTAATCATAGTGGAAAAGGGCCATTAAATAGATCCTTACTCAGTCAAGCCTAGCTTAGCGACAACATGAATTTATGCTTTCGTCTTATTGAAAGGATGTTTGTTATAACACAATTAGATTTTTCAACCATTAGAATTTATTTGTTGGTTGACCATAAGAAAACCTAAAATAGCCTTAATAAAGCTTGAATCTCACCCAAACACTTTAGATACAAGTGAGTCTTAGTCGGCCCAAATTTTTTAAAACAACACTTTTTCCCCATGACTTGCTTTGATTAAATCAACCAACCTAAGCTAACCTAAACTC
>NW_018238599.1:0-608 GCF_001263595.1 Phalaenopsis equestris | reverse complement strand
TCTCAACATACTCTTATCTGGCGTGATGAAGACCAAGCCAATTCCTGCTTTGCCCAGTATAACTGTTCGTGATCCTTTGTCTTTTATGGCTGACAAAGCTTCACCAAAATACATCTCCCAATGTTGTGCACTAGAGAATTCTATTTATAATACCTGTTCATCTAGTAATTCATGATTAAGAGGGGACCCAGTTGGAAGTGGGTGTGCAGTAAGAAAATCTGCTAAATTTGTCCTTTGATAGCACAAAGGGGAACAAAAGTTTTATCAAACTGCAATAAAAGCTTCGACCACCTTGCTAAATGTTTGGAAAGTGTTGGTCAGGTCATCAAATATTGCAACAGATTAACTTTTGAAATAAGGGTGATCTTATGAGAAAGCGTGCAATGTCCAAGCTTTTGAGCGGCAAAAATTAAAGCTAGACAATGCTTTTCAATGAGCGGATACTTTACTTTTGTCGGTATTAGATGGTGACTCAAGTGCATTTTCTTTATCCTCATCATTGACCTGAGCTATCAGAGCTCTGAGAGAGTCGTCTAAGGTCGCAGTATAAAGTATCGACGGTTCTCCTAGGATAGGGGCTGCTAAAGCAGGAGGTGTCATTAAATATT
>NW_018238598.1:0-665 GCF_001263595.1 Phalaenopsis equestris | reverse complement strand
TACTGGTGTGTTACTCATGTGTTATTTCTGTGTTACTCGTGTATTATTGGTCTGCTGTAATATGTGATATGATCATTGATCAAGTGAAAATCGCCTCCATGAAATTAAGACAGAATAAGTCGATTGGTTATATTCAAGGATTTGAATTTCTTTTAACCGTAAGTATTTGTTGTTTACATTAAAACATTATTCTTCTGAATTTTTTGTTTTGTTGATGGTGTAAAACATCCTCAGCTTTGGTTTTACGAGCACACCTCTCTGTTAACTCTTGTTGCACCTGACGCTAGACCTCGCATTCTGAGGTGGTCAATCAATCATGGGTTGAAAGCTGAGAAGATTCATAAAGTCTTTAAGAGACTTGATCATGTAAATCATTTAATTTTTATTACATCTTATTGGCACCTCTGTTTAATAGCTTTTTAAGAATGATTGTAACGATTTTGACGAATACATTTTTATTTTAGGTTAATGACGAATTCTTAGATTTGAGGGAAGATGAAGTACAACTGCTCGCAAATCCAGAGCAGGGACCACTGAGTCCTGCAAAGCAACTTCCACAACACAAAACTACTGCAGGACCATATTCACCCAGATCGTATGTTAAGGGTACAATTATTTATAGTGATATAGCCCAGTACCTGGACATACGACGGAGAGTGTTGATT
>NW_018238597.1:4762-5209 GCF_001263595.1 Phalaenopsis equestris | reverse complement strand
CTTTTCATCTATGTTTTTATTCTTTTTTTTTTTTTAATGAAACTGCTGGTTTCTTGGCCTCATCTTGTTATTATTTCGACGCAGTTGATGGATGATGTGCGGGGTTTGAGAAAACAATTGATTACATAAATGGAATTCTAAACATTGATACTTATAATTCTAGCACATTCGTTGATTTACTTTTCAATTTCTCGTTCAAATATCAATATTCACAATAGAACCTCAACCTTTTTTTTTTCATTTTTATGAAATTCTCAATAATTTGATTATGACACTCTTAAATGCATCAGTTTGATAGTTCAAAAATAAAAATGCTTGGGCGTTTAGTTGTATAAATAGCAATTTTATAAAGGCCATGTATGTAGGGTTGTAAACAAGCCGAGCTTGAGCGAGCTCAGGCTTGGCTGGGGTTCGGCTCGTTCGAAATAGCTAGTGTTCGAGATATGG
>NW_018238597.1:0-3603 GCF_001263595.1 Phalaenopsis equestris | reverse complement strand
CCGCATCCGGGCAATGGATGCGATACAGTCGAAGGAAAAAAAAAAACAAATTGTCCGAACACAGCTTACGTCAGGACTTGGGACGCAATACTTTTTTTCGGGAGAGAGGTTTGCAATATTTGCTTAAAATTAAATACTAATGGAATCAAGCTCATTTAATTGATTCGGCTTGATTTTCAATTAATGACTCAATTTTTTATATTAAATTTTTGTATAATCTTTTTTTTTTTAATTCAGTTTTAATATTTTTTTAAGTCAAAATAATAAAAAAAATCTAAAAATATCAAGATCAGGAAATTAAATGCAATTGATAAAAAAAAAAGATTGAGCATATCATATTTTTATAATTTAGTTTCAAATTTGTATTATTAAGGCAATGGTTAGAAGATTAAAAAAGAAGTAGAATTTACTTTTGAAATAGAACCTTAAATTATAATTATTTTGATTTGAAAAAGAATTAAATGTCATATTTCGATTTGCTCCAATCTGAACTAACTAAACAAAGTTGCATTTTTGGCTTGATTTGGATCTTTTTTGGAAAAATTATAGTTGGTTTATATTTTTAGGTTTCTGATTTCAATTTCATTTAATTTGAATAATTTTCGCTTGCACACCCCCAAATGCAGCTAAAATAATAATCACTTCAGTGAAGCAAATACCAAATCACTAAGCCAAGTCTTCAAGCAATATCAAAAATAAACCTTGTGACAAGAAAAAAAAAAAAACAATAGTTCCATCTTTTGACCAAATAAAGAGATAAATACGAGCAACATATTCTGTTTCAGTACTTTGAATTTTTCAGAGTCAGAACGTAGCTGCGTTCGTTGTACGCGGCGGCGTCCATACAACGGATGAGATATACTGATTGCGTTAGATTTTTTTTTCTTCCCAACAATCAGTGTATCACGCTCGTTGTCCGTACGTAATAATTTCTATTGAGGTACGTGATTGATAGCCAAGGTGAAAAAAATTGACCCAACACACGATACTTAATGGGTGGTTATGCTTGCAAAAATATCCCTGATTTTATCATGGTTGGATAGGAATAAAAAAGAGGCATTTACAAACATTCCACCCAATTCTTATGTGCTTGCATATCTAACACCTGAACTTCAATTCTAAATTTATACCATCCAAAGCTTTCACATCACATTAAGAATACCATTATTTCACCTTATAAAAAGTGAAATAAACCTTTTTCTCGAATCGAAGTTTAGATGTTAGATATGTAAATACATAAGAATTGAGTGATATGCATGTAAATATTCCCCAAAAAAGTTAAAGCTGGAAAAATCGTCTCAATATTACTGAACTTCAGTTTTGGAGTAAATAAGCGATAAAAAAAAGAAGAAAATGGCAAAACTATTTGCTTTCAAAACTTACCTCAGCCTTGGTGATGGTAAAGAGAGGTGATGTTAAAAGCCCTTTACATGTTGAGGTAAATTTAAGAATTCCTAACACAGCAGATTCTAAGAACAGAATGGGAATAAAGCAGCACAAATATACAGAATAGACCAGAAAATACATCATTTTTATTCTCAAGGTTAAAAATGCAAATCAGAGTTGTGATACTATCAAAACAAGATAAAACAAAATAAACCACTATTTGTATATTTGTATAATACAGACTAATAAACAATTTTAAGCTCTCATTAACTAAAAAAAATGCCTAGATTGAAGAAAAGCCCCTTTACAAATTTTCAAGCCTATTGTTGTTGTAAACCTCTCAAATTTGTTACAAGAATCCCCTTCATGTTTTCAAGTAACTCAACTATCAAAATTTCGGAAAAATCAACTCAGCACTCCTTCAAGTCATTTGTGCCGGTGAAACGTAAGATAATTCGTGCCGATTCACAGAAAATACATTCGAATTTAGCGCACTTCACAATTACCGTCTGATGGAATCCAGAGAACCCCAATAGCATTCCGCAATTTGTTTGCAGCTTCAAATAATACTTCAGTTAATTTCTCTGCAAATAAAGTTAAATGTAAGACAGTAAAGAGATCATGTTTTTAATATATATGATTGGCAAATAAATCCAAACATATACAAACAATTGAACAAATATATTATTCCTAACAAACGATAACAAAGAATGTGACCACAAAAAATACTATAACAAAGAACCAAGCTTTTAGTGGATTGAGGCGCACCATTGGGACAATTTTCTGGAAAAATCCAATGTAAGGAAGTTATAACTTACTAAGACAATCTAAATAATAAATAAGTAAAAGCATGCCCATCAAACAACTGCTTCATCATCATAAATATAGCAACAAACTATGCGGCTGACATAACGTTGTCACTTGGTTATACATACTCACTAAGCCTAATTCTTTAAGCAGACAAAATAGATAACTGAAATCAAAGAGTAGTTTCTTAAAAAAGCAATCGACAAGTTCTCCAATCATAAAAGTTACTAGCTAATCTTCAAGTCTAGTTATATTCCAATAATTTAATGGGAAATTTACATGCGCAGTACAGAATTCTTATTTATTTACATCTCTCGCATCTAAATGATACGATTCGGAACTAAAAACAGCGAACAAATAACGAATAAATTACAATAGAGAGGTAGGGGAACTGACATGAGAGCTCATTTTACTAATACCAATGAAAGCATACACGATTGATTTTACTAAAGTAAACAAGATACGTGGATGATGCGGGGGCTCGGGGAAGGGAAGGGGACTGTCGTCCCCACCTTCCTCTTCCTTCATTTACTTTTTCCCTCCTTTCCCTTTTTTCTCGTTTCCTTTTTCCTTTCTTCTCTTCCTTCTTATTTTCCTTCACAACACTTTCCTACTTTAAAACCTTCATAAAACTGAAATCTGAATTTTATTCTCCCTTCTTATTTTAAAATCTTTTCTTATGTTCAATTCTTTCCTATTTTAAACCCTTCATAAAATCTAAAATCATGATTATATTATATTTTCTTTTCTTATTTCAAATCCTTTTCTAAAATCTGAAAACATAATTATATTTTATTCTCCTTTCTTATTTTCATTACAAAAAATAAGTCTAATTTTTTTATAAATAAGAGATGTAATGCTTAGAGTTGAGGGTCTAATTTCTTATACCTGAATTCAGATTTTATCCTAGAGTTTTTCTCTTCAAGGGTTGTATCCGACGTCGAGGAAGTACTCCGGCTATCCCTCGCCTGAGGTGTTGATCGTCTCCAAGGGTCCGAGTGGTGCTCCAGTTGTATCTCAACCTCGTCGAGATATTTTTCTGTCCGTTCGTCCTCCTAGCACCCGTGCAGGTTGCCTTCCAGCACTCTCCTGCATCTAGCAGACCACTATCCTCTATTTTGCCGCTGCTACCACCCCACCTCCCAACCCTACAGCAGACCGCCGCCACTCTTACCCTTTGCCCAACAATCACCCGCTGCTACCCAGCTCGCCAAATCACCTCCAACTCCTCCCTGAACCCCCGCAGACCACTGTCCAACCCCCTTTTGCAGTCATAGCAGGCCACAGTCTTCTACTTTTATGTCGTCCCAATTGTTGTCCCGTTAATCCCAGTTGTTGTCCCACCTTCCCGGCTTGCTACCACACCTTTCAACCGACCTCCACCGCCCATGGGATACACTCTCGAGGTGT
>NW_018238596.1:0-2222 GCF_001263595.1 Phalaenopsis equestris | reverse complement strand
GAAGACTTCATAATTCTCAAGAAATGACAAACACAGCGCAAAACAATATTGAAATTTAAACTATTGAAAATGAACATCTTTTCAAAAATCTGTAAGGGATTATGCAAAACCTACAGTAGATGAAATTTATTTAAGCATTCAAACTCCTGTTGTAGAGGCTAACTCATTTAAACTTAAACATATAATTATACAAATGGTACAAAATAATCAGTTTAGAGGAACACAATCTGAGGATCCTAATTTACATTTAGCTAGTTTTTAGAACTGTATGCTATATTAAAATATGTTGGCGTATCAAATGCTGTCATCAGACTTTGAATTTTTCCTTTTTCATTAAGGGATAAAGCTAAGATGTGGTTAAATTCGTTAACACCTGAATCTACTAAAACTTGGGGAGATTTAGCTCAAAATTTTTTGACTAAGTATTTTCCACCTTCGAAAACTGTGAAACTCAGAAATGATATTACTTCATTTACTCAGTATGAAAGAGAATCTATATATGAAGCTTGGGAAAGATTTAAGGAACTCCTTAGAAAGTGTCCACATCATGCTTTGCCAGACTGGTTAATCATCCAAAATTTTTATAATGGGTTAGTAGGATCCCTTAGATCTATTATAAATGTTGCTGCTAGAGGTTCATTAATGTCTAAACCCTTTGATGAAACTTATTCATTAATTAAAGAAATGACTACAAATAATTTTCAATGGCCTTTTGATAGGGTAAATCCTAAGAGAGTAGCCAGTCTTCATGATAATGATGTTATTTCAATGATTGCATGTCAAGTTGCAGCATTATTTAAGAAGATAGACCAAATTGGAATGCATTTTTCACCAACACCCCAAATGGTTGAAGAAAATTCATTAAGACAAATGATTGATTCTCATAATTCATTAGAAACTATAAATGTTATCAACATATCCAATATCCCATATTCAAATTGGAAAAACCAGGATAGTGCTAACTTTAGACCTACTTATCCTTCTGGATTTAATCAACAAGTTAAGGAAAAAAAGTTGTCTATGGAAGAACTGGTGTTGCAAATGGGTAATCATTTACAACGCTAAAGTGTTGCTATTAGAAATATGGAGAATCAATTGAGATAATGGGAAATTGGAACAATCAAGATAATGCTAACTTTTGTTGACCTCATTTTTTGTTGAGGTCTATCTTTTTCTTCTTTAGTAGCCTACGGTCTAGCCATTGGAGTTTCCTGAGCCATTGGACTTTCATAATTGAATATTCCTAGAGAACTAGAAAAGGAACCCTCACCATTAGAAATTCCAAATACTTCTTTACTCAACTTGAAGTTTCACATGCTGGTCCTAACCTCTAGCAATTAGTAGGTGGGGTCAATATGGAGGAGCTCAAGGGGAGTCCCTTATATGATGGTCAGACCTTAGGACTAACCCTGGGTGATCTGGTTCTGGTGGGGCTAACTTGCACACACTACACTTTTCACTTACCCCAAACTCTATGACGACTTAAGTTGGTTTCCTGACTCCTTTTGGAAAGCTCATATGAATGACACTATACCCCTAGTATTTGGCTACAAGGGTTAGAGCCAACATATTGAGCATCCAAAATGAGTCCTCACATGGTTCCTATTGGTTTGGTATGGCTTCCTGGCTTGTTGGTCCATTTTGGTCCAAAATCACCAAATTACCAAAATATCCCTACAACCCCAATCTTTGCCAAAAAATCTAAAAATACCCAACTTTGTCCAAAAATTATCTCAAAACCCCCACCACTACCTAAATTGACCAAAATTCACAAAAATGACCAAATTCCCAAAATACCCCAAAAATTGCCAAAATTACCAAAATGCCCCTCATGACCTTAAAATTCAAAAAATTCCAAAATCATCCCAAATATTCCCAATTTCAATTTTTTATCTTTAATTTGACCCAATTTGACTAAATTAATCTAATTTGACCAGAGGCCCCAATTTGCCCTTAAAGACACAAATGTCCCCAAATTAACACCAATTTGGCCCAATTGACCCCAATATTGCCCAATTTCAATTCCAAATCAAAGTTCAGCATCTCCAATCCTAATCTAAACAAAATTTAAGCTCAATTTGAACTAATTACAAGCCCAATTTTACCCAAATCAAAAAGCCCTAATTTTGAGCTTATGCCTAAATCCACTAAATTAGCCCCCTAAATCAATTCAAAATCACTTGAAACTCTTCCAAAGCCTTCATGACATATTCCTACACCAT
>NW_018238595.1:0-1197 GCF_001263595.1 Phalaenopsis equestris | reverse complement strand
ACATCGTTAAGACATTCAAATGTCCATTAAACGCCGCATGATCAAGTGACACTATCTAAACCTTCTGATCAAAATGACAGATATTTCTGCATTAATTGCACCTAAAACACTATAAATAGACTTTCATCCCTCACATGAGGGTGTCTGAAGTCTAGAGAAAGAGCTTGAGGCATTGAGGAGAAGCTGCAGCTCAGTCGTCGTCGACCACCGCCGACCTCCGACGACCACCGACGACCGGCGTCGACCTTTGCTATTCGCCATCAACCACCACTAACCACCAACCACCAACCAGACGCCGTCGGTCGACATTGTAATCTAAAAAATATAGTTACTCATTCTCGTGTGTGGGACAAGGGATTTCTATAATCATTAATCAATAGTGAATTTCAGCAACTTAGCCAGATCCTGTGGTTTTTTCCTTACGGGTTTTCCACGTAAAAACTTCTGGAGCTTTCGCCGCTTGCTTTTCTTTCATTTGTATGTGTGTTGAACTTTCGTACAACGTTAAGACAATGATATGTTACATAAAACTTAAAAGAAGGCAGTGTTTTAAAATTAAGCTTTACACAATTAAAAGATTGATGCAAAAGATTAAGTTTAGGTGTTGGATATGTAAATACATAGACATTTAGTTCTTTGGATGTAAATCTTCCATTTTAAACTTAAAATGGTTTTTAGGATCTCAAAAGCTAATTTAATCACAAATAAGATGCAAATCACATTGAAGTGAAGCGCTTTTACCTGAAACTCTTAACCTCTTAACAAACAGGCAAAAATAATTGTTTATATATATATCGAAAGTGTCAATACAAATCTTAAAGCCATGAAATGATCAAGGATGGCGACTGAAGCATTAGGCTGAAGGAGCTTCTTCTGAGCTAACCATCTGACGATCGATCACTGGATCAAGTCAATCGTTGTGCAATGTTGGCGGATCTAATCGACGGACCACACTTTTGGTCCCAGGCACCTAAACTTATTGCAAGGACATATAGTCACAACTAATCGACCGACCTGCCTTGTCTTGACAGAAGCGATCTTCAAGCTATTTATGATCGTGTTATTATATTTCTGTGTACTACCTAAAAAGGATCTGTGTTGCGATACTTTTGATATTTTACATATATGGTAATGTCACATGTTTGACAGAGTCAGCTTAGTAGATTACTGAGTTTGGTTGGTTTGCTTTGGTCGTCA
>NW_018238594.1:0-254 GCF_001263595.1 Phalaenopsis equestris | reverse complement strand
ATGTTTGGTTGATATTAGGATTTAATTTAAACAGATTTAATAAATCTTATAACTTTTGAGGGGCTAAATTATGAAAATTGTTTTTTATATGATGCGTGCTGGAAAATCCGCAGCGGTGGAGTAAAGGTTTATCGTCTTAGCGTTGTACGAGAATTCTGCACACGCACAGATGAAAGAGAAAAAAACAGAGATGACTCCAGAAATTTTTACATGAAAAATCCGGAAAGGGAAAAACCACGGGGACTGACCCAGTT
>NW_018238593.1:0-759 GCF_001263595.1 Phalaenopsis equestris | reverse complement strand
GATAAAGAATGAGAGAGAAAGAGAAAGTGAGGGGGGGAGAAGAGAGTGAAAAAAGGAAGGAGAGAGAGAAAGAGTGAGACAGAAGATAGAGTACAAGAGAATGAGATTAGAGAGAAAAAGAAGAGAGTGAAAAAGGAAGGAAGAGAGAGAGACTAGAAAAAAAGAGTAAGATAGATAAAATGTGAGGTAGAGCAAGAGGGTGAGGGAGAAGGAGGGAGAGGATGAGAGCTGGAATGAAGTAGGGATAGCTCTCACTCTATATCTCTCACTTAATCTCTCTCTTATTATCTTTATCTCTTTGATGAGGAAAAGAGAGAGAAAATGTGAGGTAAGGATAGAGAGCATGTGTTTGAGAGTGAGAGAAGGAGACTGATAGATAATGCAAGAGAGAAGAGGGATGCTCTTTTTGTCTTTCCCTCTCTCTCTCCTATTTTTGTTATTCTCTCATTCTCTCTCTTAGTAGAGAAAAGAAGAGAGGGAGAGAAAGACGAGTTGATGGTATGAAAGAGAGTACAAATTAAGTCAATCCCTCACTCTTTCATAATGATGAAGAAGAGAGAGATAAAAGAGAGAGAGGAGGATGAAGAGAGGGAGGGAGAGTTAGGATGGGATGGAGATACAACAAGTGAGAGAAGAAAGAAGGGGTAGAGCGGAAGAAAGTGAGAGATATAGTGATTAAGGAGAGAGGGAGGGAGATTCTATGTGAGGAGGGAGAGAGATAATAAAATGGGTAAGAGAGAGATAGATAAAGACATAGTA
>NW_018238592.1:0-251 GCF_001263595.1 Phalaenopsis equestris | reverse complement strand
CACGGGCCATATTTATATATAGACAAAATACTCCTGTCGTAACTATGTATCATAGGGCGGCATCATGTAAATGTGTCTTAATTCAATTCTATAAATATAATGTCAATTTCATGAACAAAGGTTACACAAATTTAATGTTCATTACTATGCCATTGCTCTTTTCGTATCTCTCTCTTTCCATACTCAGCGCTCTATTCTTCAGGGGGCGTGTCTCCCTGCCAAATTTGGATTCAACACATCAATATACATAT
>NW_018238591.1:0-1133 GCF_001263595.1 Phalaenopsis equestris | reverse complement strand
CCCGACCAACACTTTCCGGACGTTTAGCGAGATGGACATCTATTATATAGGTTATGCCTTTATGGCCTCTGAACCTATTTTTGTAGTTGACTGGTTTGACTAACTAGCCACACCCTCGACCATACTCTGTTCAGTTTATCTGGCTTGGTTGAGGTTTTCTTTTAGCCTTCTCTTTGGATGTCACCTCGACTACCAGGAGAGGTTTTCTATTGAGGATGCTGCCAACAAGTGCACTGTGCCTCAGTGGCGCAGCACACTTGTTGGGGGTCCTTTGTTGGCATCAATTTTTGATGTTATGTGTGTCTGGGATGTCTATATTACCTAAGGAGGACATTTATGTCGTTAAATTTTCGCGTGCGGGCTAAAAACACACAAATTAATATTTTGGATCAATTGCTAAAAAAAGTGGTTCGAACAACCCCGAACGACAAAACGGACCTAAAAAAAGTGGTTCGAACGACCCCGAACGACAAAACAGACCATGCGAGTGAGTCCGGAACGTCGATTCCACTTAAAGAAGGCGCTCGTTGCACCACAATAACGCGAGCGAGGTAAAAATGTGCAAATTATCATTTTGACCCAAATTGCTTAAAAAAGTTGTCTGAACGACCCCGAACGACGAAACGGACCACACCAGTGCGTCCAGAACGTCGATTTTACCTAGGAAGGTCGCATCTAGAACATCAAATTTATCTAAGAAAGAGGTTCATTTCACTACGATGACGTGTTTGGCAAAAAGATGCGGAGAGATAATAATAATAATATTATTCTTATAATTACTATTATAAAAAAAAAAGTTTTTCCCTTTTAAAAAAAAGCTGTGGAACTCTCCTCCCTCTCTCCTCTCTCCTCCCTCTCTCCTTTATTCTCTCTCCCCCCAAAACAAAAAAAAAAAACGGCTCCCTCTCAAAAAAAAAAAAAAGAAATAACGCAAGCTCCCTTCCTCTCTCCTGGTGGATCGCGACCCATGGCGAAACCCGACTCCCGTTCGCGCGAAACCGCTGCCCAACCCCTAATCCGCTGCCGGCGGTCTTTGCCGGCGACCACTCGGCTTCGGACTCACTTTCTCGCACCGGAAATCCCCTCTCTCCCCTATCGCACGCGAGATCCGCCGCCGACTTCTCCTCGCCGGT
>NW_018238590.1:0-652 GCF_001263595.1 Phalaenopsis equestris | reverse complement strand
GACATTCCTAACTAAGGACTAATTTTAGTAGACTAAAATTTGATTAAGGACCTTTTACCTCGCTTCCTTGTGGGATCGATAAACGGGACTCCACTAGAGCCCTGTATTACTTGAGCGATCGTATACTTGCGTTTGAAATTGTGACTTTACAAAATTATTATAAATATATAAATTTGGGTTCATAAATTCTTGCATATTAAAAGTTGCATCAAGTTTTTGGCATCATTGCTAAGGGTTTTAATCTTCTAGTAGTAGTGTCAAATTCTTGTATTTTTAGGTATATAAAAAGTTGCTGTCAAGTTTTTGGCGCCGTTACCGGGCAAGCTTTGGTAAGAACTTTAGGAGAGTTTTAGTTGAAGTAATTAGGCTTAGACTTTGAAAATTGTAGTGTCGTAAAAACTATTTTATGTAAAAAGTGTTTTTATATGAAAAATGGTTGAGAAAAAAAAATTATTTTTATGAAAAATAAGATGTTCGTGAAAATGTTTTGTTGTGTTGAATATATTTCATCTGTTATTTGTTTAATTGTTAATGTATTATTTGTTGTGTTGTGTATACGAAATAAAGGATCTGCAGGACTTGTGACTTATGGTCCCGAGTTTGAAAAAAGAAAAAAGTAAAAATACAAAGAGGACTCGAAAAAAACTAGAAA
>NW_018238589.1:0-220 GCF_001263595.1 Phalaenopsis equestris | reverse complement strand
ACACACACACTCTCTCCCTCACTCAATCTCTCTTGTACACTCTCTCTTCGTCCAACTCTCTTTCTCCCTCTCTGCCGCTCCCTATCTTTTCTCTCTCTCCATACTTATCTTATTCTCTCTATCCTTCACTATCTCCTCATCACTCCCCCACCAGTCTCTATATTTCTCTGCCTTTTTCTCATTAACTCTCTCTCTCTCTCTCTCTCTCTCTTCATCTCTC
>NW_018238588.1:0-2738 GCF_001263595.1 Phalaenopsis equestris | reverse complement strand
ACATCTCGTGGATGGCGGAGGAGATGACGTGGCCTCGCTGGATCTATTTAGAACGACCTAGGACTACATGTTCAGTCGGACAGTACCACTTACTAGTAAGACGGCGCATCTTAGACGGATGAGGGTAAATCGAGAAAGTGAAACAGATCTTCCAAACAACCACCCAACCACACCTATGAGTCACATAGGTAATATTCATATATGAACTATAATACCCCCACCGTACGTACATACTTTAGGGATACAAAGTGTAAATATACAAAAACTCATTCCTCCAAATAGAATGCCTATTTCAAGAATAAATGTTATGCAAATTTATCGTTCATTACTGTTGTAATTGCTCTCACCTCTCGACATCTCTCTCTATCATCCTTCCAGCGCTCTATTTCTTAGGTTGGATTCAACAATTGTTTAACTAAAAAAAACAAGATGTGTTGCAAGTGCATAAAAATATTTTATATATTAAAAAAATTATCATTACGAACTATTTCATAATATTATTTACATTTCTTTTGTTAATATATATTTTTTCCTAACTAGCAAATTAAGAGTTTTACCAATTTCATGTAGAGATACTTCAAAAAGAAAATTGAAGTTGGACTTCACATATTGAGTACATTAATGATAATTAGAATACAATTTTTTTATTTTAATTCTATAGAAATTAATATTGAGGGCATTCCAACTAGGGGTGTAAATGTGTTGAGTAGAGCTTGAGCCTTGCAACCTCAGCTTGAGTTTGAGTTTGATTAATTAATCGAGTTCAAGCTCGAGCTGGCTCACGAGCGGATTTGTTACCTTGGAATGAAATAGAAAAAAAATTAATTTAAGCTAATATTATAAAGAAATAATAAATAAAATGATCATTTACATGATAACTCATAAGAAATAACTCAACAGACAATACAATTTATCATTCATTTACATTTTTTATAATTTAAAGAAAAATTCTTTTATTTTAATATATTTTTATTAATTATTTTTAAACGAACTAGCTCACGAGCTAACGAGTCGAGTCAAGGCTGGCTAGAGTTTGGCTTAGCTCATCGGGCTTTATGTAGTCAAGCTCTAGCCGGCTCACGAGGTGCCTTGACTGATTCCCCTAATTCCAACATATTGTAAATTAAGTATGAAGAGAAGATCAAGATTGTCATATCTCCTTTTTTTTATTTCAAACAAAAAAATAGATATGACAACCACATGATTATAACTCTTTTATCCAACACATCTTGAAAATAAAATATATAGAATTAATCCAAAGTGATTTAATTATTACAAATACTAAATGGAATATAATTTTACAAAAGATACATTTTATTCTTTGCTTTGCTATTTCTATAGAGTTGATATAGAAGAATAAGTAGGTGTCATAGCTTTGACACTAAGGAATTAAGAAATTGGAAACAAAGAATTTTGAGTTCATGTGGAACATATTAACATTTCTCATCAAATTGAAAGAAGGCAATGGTTTAATAAATCATGTAAATATTTATCATAAGATTGCTTTTATTGAGAACTTATGATCAATTTTCTAAATATTTTCGATTGTAATGAATTATAAGCATTCATTGAGCATGAATTGCTTTGCTTCTAGGGTTACCATTTGTGATCATCATGAATTTGAACATGTTGGAAATAAAAATAGCTTTTAGAACTAGTAACAAACTACCATGAAGGTATACAATTTATTGGTTGCTTATTAATTTAATTCTTTTATTTGAACATTGTATTGATGATGTAAATATTTATCATAAGATTGCTTTTATTGAGAACTTATGATCAATTTTCTAAATATTTTCGATTGTAATGAATTATAAGCATTCATTGAGCATGAATTGCTTTGCTTCTAGGGTTACCATTTGTGATCATCATGAATTTGAACATGTTGGAAATAAAAATAGCTTTTAGAACTAGTAACAAACTACCATGAAGGTATACAATTTATTGGTTGCTTATTAATTTAATTCTTTTATTTGAACATTGTATTGATGATGTAAATATTTATCATAAGATTGCTTTTATTGAGAACTTATGATCAATTTTCTAAATATTTTCGATTGTAATGAATTATAAGCATTCATTGAGCATGAATTGCTTTGCTTCTAGGGTTACCATTTGTGATCATCATGAATTTGAACATGTTGGAAATAAAAATAATTTTTAGAACTAGTAACAAACTACCATGAAGGTATACAATTTATTGGTTGCTTATTAATTTAATTCTTTTATTTTAAATTGATTTTTTTATTCAAACTTAATGAATTTTTTATTGGAGGGATTATAAATCCACTAACTCAGCTTTAAAACATAAAGACTAAGACATAAAAAATGGCATGATTTGGGTAAATTTTCTTAAACAAATGATTCCAAGTTTGAGAGATGATTGATGGAGTAATTTAGTTAAAAATTTAATATTTTTGTATAAGACAAAATATAATTGTTCCGAATATGATATATATTTATAATGCATGGAAGTTGAATTTATATCATTATTGTTGAATCAGATTTGTCTGGTAGATAAAACCTA
This sequence comes from Phalaenopsis equestris, assembly GCF_001263595.1. Classification (NCBI taxonomy): domain Eukaryota; kingdom Viridiplantae; phylum Streptophyta; class Magnoliopsida; order Asparagales; family Orchidaceae; genus Phalaenopsis; species Phalaenopsis equestris. Next base: position 211 of record NW_018238588.1, on the reverse strand, counting down.
AGAAATAGAACCTAAAGAGAGAGGAGAGAGAGGGGAAGTGCACAATAATGAACAGTAAATTACATAGAGGTGTGTAACTTTTATCATGAAATGAACATCCTATTTATAGACAAAGGGAATACAAAATTACATCTTTGACCGCCAATCATACGCTTTGTCAACAATAGTTGTACACTCGATCCTTGTGATAGATTCCGCTGAATTCGTCGGT
>NW_018238587.1:0-764 GCF_001263595.1 Phalaenopsis equestris | reverse complement strand
TATAGACCGAACGGGGTCATACTGCACAAGCAAGGGATCTCAAAATAGAGAAAACTTATTCGGCAAATTTAATTTGTTTGTTGTAAAATTTTATTTTGAAAGATTTTTTTTTTTGTTTTGTTCTGTTCATTGTTACGAACTAATGCATAGTTCAGCGGTTTTCAACCACATTAAGAAGAGTTTATGTCAGAAAAAAAAAACTCTGAAATTCTTCATTATTGATTTATACAGTCATTTTTACAATATATCATGTATATATCTCAAAGATGGAAAGTACATTATGCTATACACATAACTAGTACATCTATGAGTACATAATATAAAGTACAAAATAAGCTGTCTTCATATTGCTGTCCGCATATTTATACATCTTCATGCCTGCCAATAGAAGATCTTCTCGCAAACTGTGTTATGAGTTACTAAACAAGCTGACCTTCTAAGCTGTTGTTTTGGGATGGCCTAGTGGTGCAACGAGTTTATAACTCATATGGTTGCAACTCTTCAAGTTCCAGATCTGGCTGAAATCTGTATGGAGTTTTGTCATCACTCATCTTTCTGAAAGTTATCGACACTCGATGGTGTCGGACTCCCGGAATGCAATGTTTCGCTATATCGGCTCCCTTTCCTTTCAGAATTAGAACGGACCCTCTTGGTAAAGAAATTTTGATAGATCCTCGGAATTCACCTGTACCGATTATCTATATATCTGTACAGAACAGTATACTGCTTTCCGATATGAGGGAGACCGTACAGAACGGACGAAC
>NW_018238586.1:0-3111 GCF_001263595.1 Phalaenopsis equestris | reverse complement strand
ATTAAAAGCATGAAGACACATAACATAAAGAAACACATATTTAAAGATGCATACCACTCGTAATTAGTTTAATTTGAGGAGTTAGTTAATGATAAACTTAAAATTGATTCCATAATTTGAGTAACCGCTTCATAAGCCCCCGTCGTATCCTAAAAAGCACACATTTCTTCAATAAAATCAAGCTGAATATGAAATTCTGAGATATTTTGCTCTTGGTGCATGGGTTCAATAATATTTTCCATCTCAATATTTTTTTTTAATTTATTCTTTATAACGACAACCCAATCAATTTCATCTCTTCCTCTGTCAAGGTATCAAAGGTAATAAATTTGAGTTGATTGACGTGCTAGAATAAATGGATCAAATTTTTTTGTAGATATATGTTGCGCACAACATAGTTTGGATATTGCAATTGAACTACTTCTTCAAGTATGAAATAATAACTTATAACAATATTTGATTGGGTGTCTCCTCTAACACAAATAACACAATTATATGTCTTCTTTCCTTCACACCAGAAACTCATGTGAAATTCAAAATTGTTCATATTATATATTTGTCATGTAGTTACGCTATGATTAGGCCCCCAGGAATGATCTAATAAGCTCTGATCCATAACTCCATTGCTTGGATTATGAATCTATAAGAAATTTCAAACTATAATTAGATTTACTTTAAACATGATAATTATATTATATACCTGTAAATTGAAAAGTTACTTTAACGTAAGTATAATTTGAACCATATAGAAATTTTTTCTTCAATCTTCTTTTTTATGTCAGAGTCATTCTCTATGTTTAAATTGCCAGTAAATAACCTGCTTATATTATTATTATTATTTGTTGATTGAAATCTTTTTATAACATTCTAAGTAATAATTTTAAAAACTTTTGATTACTAGAAATCGTACTGTATAAATGGTTAAATTTTATCGTAGCTTAGTAGAACATATAATGTAGTTGCTCAAATTTTTTTTTGTACTAGAAATCGTATTGTATAAATGGTTAAATTTTATCGTAGCTAAGTAGAACATATAATGTAGTTGCTCAAAGTTCTTTTTTGTTCATATAGCATGTACCATGTCTCTCTGATATTTTACCTGATATTTGAAATATATATATATTCAGCTGTGAATGCATGTCACCATTAGTCTGAAGTGTTTGTTGTTCTTGCTCAAAATAATAGGAATAGAAAATAATTGTCTCCTGCAGCAAGTATGCATCGCATATCAAGCCATTCAGATGTGCTTCATTTCTAATATTTTTTTAGTTTACTTAAAAAATCTGTAATACGGAGTTTTTTTTAATAAATACCGTAGTAGATTAATGTAAAATAAAATGTAAGAAATTTAGAAGTATCAAAAAGGTACATCGCTCACAGGAAGACATCTATCTGCATTGCATTAAACCTTCAAGTATAGTCTCATAGCATAGATGTGTAGACATATGATACATAAAAACAAAAAAGAATCAAGAGGAAATATAAGCTCGAGCTTGTATAACAACAAGGAAATAATCATATCTAAATTTATCAACAAATCAACTTTTAGTCTTTGTGCATAACACCTTGAAGAATGCACTAATTTTCATCAATAGATTAAGTACCAATTTTGGCAAAGAAATTAATGACGTTGATACCAAGCATTGCAAAAAAATATGACAGTCATGCCTATTCATATTAAATACCAAGCATATCAAATATCTTATTTGTTCCCAAGTCAACGCAACGGCTCAAGTTTGACTCATGGCCACTAGGAGTCATTAGAGAGTACAACCATTCATATATTTTTATTTGTTGATTCAATGTGAGACACTATGTAGCTTTAGGCTTCATTCCTTTACCTGCATTTGACCCTTCAATTTCTAACTCTTTTCTCTTACAATAGATTTTCAAGTTCATTTCTGCTTTGACATTATCTATTGTTTTACCCTTAATTTTCATCACAATATTAAAGATATTAAAAATAAAATTCTCAATATGCATAACATCAAGATTATGTCTAATCAAATTGATCATCTAGTATAAATAACATAAAGTTTTTGATGAGGTCACAAGGATGTGCTGATCTACACCCTCCGAAGCCACCGAGATGTTTTTGCCTAATATGCTATCAAAATGCCCGTGATACCGATCGACGTCATCTGCAACCGCTTGACCATCAACCCAGTGACCAAACCTTTCATAGCATATCAAATATTAAGAAATATCACCATATTAACTTTTAAAAAGTAAATTACACCTCATACATTGATAAGATGGTATGCATATAAAAAATAAAATTTTGATGTTACATATATAAATACATAAGAATTGAGAGGTGTGAGTTTAAATCTTCAAAATAATAAATTTTGTCAGAAATAGGATAATCACAAATACATACGAATTTTTTATGGGATGAAAGATTTGGGTGGTATAAATGTGAATAGCCATTTATTTTTACGTGATATGGAAAATTCGGGCGGTATAAATGAAAGAAAAAAAAGGTAAAGTTTAGTCCTTAGATATATAAATATATAGGAAGTGGGTGGTACATATGTAAATGGCCCTTTATATTTATGATTATGATGGGCCAATGTCTCATGGACAATCTGGTTTAATATAAATTACAAATTCAGCAAGCCAATCAAAAAATATAGTCCAAAATCGAGTTATCAAAGCTATTACTAAAGAGATAGAATGCTGACAAATTCATTATAAGTGAATCAAAGAACTCATATCTTAATTTCATAAGTTTTCTATCACAAATTGCTCGCTGATACTTTATTTCTCCTTCTATGTTTTTTGAAATTAAGCTATTGTGTAATAAGTAGTGTAGTAGACTATTGTGTACAATTTATTGGCCAAACATTAATAGCGAGGCATGTTTCTGTCTATCTTTGGGTTAATTACATATATACCTCTAGATTTTGAGTTGTTCTTATAAATTTTGTAATGTTGATGACTTTGATTACTGAAGAGACAGAATGTAAATGGCCCCCACCCAAATGAAGCAAATTTTACTTAATTCTGATGTATTTATATATCTCAACGTAAAATTTCATTTTTACACACTTCAAAGTGTGATAATAGAGCTATTTTCTTATATCTCAACGTAAAATGTTGAGTGCAGGC
>NW_018238585.1:0-1387 GCF_001263595.1 Phalaenopsis equestris | reverse complement strand
GTATTTACATATCTAACACCCAAACTTTGCTTTTTTACATCTATACCACCCAAATTCTTCATATCACTTCCAAAGTACTACCATTTTAACTTCCAAAAAGTGAATTACAGCTTTTCATGTGTAGGTTAGGTGGCATTCATGTAAAAATTGAAGTTTAGGTGCTCACTACGTAAATACATAAGAATTGCATGGTATTTATGTAAATCTTTCAAAATTAAATAATAATATTTATTATTATAATCATAGTAAAACACATTAAACAAACATATATTTTAAAAGGTGAACTTACATACATGGAACACAATTCTTACGTATTTACGTATCTCAAAGTAAACTTCCATATTTACTCATATATCACTCAAATCTTTAATTTCACATCAAAAACAACACTATTATCACATTTTTTTTAAAGTGAAGTGCACATTTTCATGCATAGGTTTAAAAACTGAAATGCCACGTACGTAAATATGAAAGTCTAGGTGCGAGATTTGTAAATTTCCCTTTATAAAAATAGAGCAGAGCATTAGCCTTATTCCTCCTGTTAATTTTATTTGTTTAGAGAACCTGTATGATGTATTTGTGAACATCAGAGATGATGAAGGAGAACACTGCAAGACCATGAAAGCCTGTCAAACTCATGGAAACCTTCACTCTCCTCATTCATATATGAACAGGGATCCTACCGATGCAGAGTGTTCTGTGCCTGCTGCTCACTGCGAAGGCTTTGTAGATTGCTTAGCAAAATCACTGACAACAGATAAATAATGTATCAGCTCAAATATTATGTATATCAATAATCATCAGAATGATGATTCTATAGAGTCAATATATATGTTTTTTTTTCTTTTTTTGAAGAATATAGACATATATTCATATGTAATAGTTTTTTAATATTTCATAATAAAAGAGTTTATAGATATGAGCTTTAGATATGTAAATGCAGGGGAATTGAGTGGTATGTATGTAAATGTTGCTTATTATTATTTTTTTATTTAGAACACCTTTCCTTGAGTTTTTCACTCTTTTGTTAAGGCATTGAATAATATTATATTTTTATCATAAAACCCGCAATTTGGATTTAGAAAACTTGAATAAAAACTGTATCTGCATTCTATTATTTTTTTGGTGATTATTATGCCACTTAAATATTGTTAATGCATCAATTTAAAGCCTTAATCAAATAATGAAAACTATAGTAAAATAAAAATAAATTGCCCTGCAAAATTTATGGTGAACATATTGGCTAAAGATAGAAAGTAATGATAGGATTCTTTTGCTTTAATAATGATGGGGTTCACATTAGTGTTGATGAGAGTCGATCTGGTTGGCCAATGATGTATGTCAGCATTGGTGGCCCATTCATGACAGGTCGAGTCATACCCATTAA
>NW_018238584.1:0-2622 GCF_001263595.1 Phalaenopsis equestris | reverse complement strand
AATTATATATGTAAAAGATCTGAAAATAAAAATCACGAGAATTTATATAGTTAAAATATTTTATTATGAATTAATGATTATATGTATCACCTTTTTTATCGGTGCGAAAAGACTGTTCAAACTTCAATATATCATCCTGAGGGTCGACATGATGATTAGTATGTCGTGTTGGGATGATGCATCTCTTTATAGATTACTATGTGATTCTGCAATATTGTTGATTGTTTGACGTGATATTTCGTTGTAAGGAACATGTAATGACCGACGATGGCTGAGAGTGAGTGTCGAGCTTTAATTGAAGTTAATCGGAGACGACAACTAGAGTTAGCCCGTGTTGTTGACCAGACCAGAGTTGGCGGCAGTGGGGGCTCCACTACTGATCGTTCATTTAACATTTAATTTATTTCAATGCAAATAAAATTTTCAGTTTAAAACTAAAATCCTGAATAATTATTTTACAGCATTTAATACCTGAAAAATTTCTCACCAACTTAGCGTCTATATTGTATCTTTATATCACATAAAAATGCAATTATAAAGATTAAATGTTTTATGTGTGAAACAGACAATCAAAATTTAAGTATTCATAATTCACATATGTAAAAAGAAGAAAAATGAGTGCTGATTATGTAAATCTTCCACATCAAAAGTACTTCGTCGCCTGAGAGATTCGAACTCTCGCGGGGAAACCCCATGTACTTAGCAGGCACACGCCTTAACCACTCGGCCAAAGCGACATTTGAATATTGCTGTTATAATAAGACTACTTAAATCATCTCATCCAAGATTTAGTTCACGATTTTCTGCTAAATATTAGAATTTATAACTGAATTAGATAGAATTATATTGACATATCTTTAAATTAAACTCGAAAATAATTAAATATTTATTTTTTATCAATCATATTAATGTAAATGCTGCAATTTAATATAAATTATTATTAAGGTGTACATTTTATAAACATTTATTTTGCTCCTAATAAATAGCCTAAGAAAATGAAAATTAAAATACCTTGTAGGTGGATGGATGGTCAAGAGTATCTTTGCAATAAGTGTGGACGAAAAGTTCGGATACATATATCTGTCATATAAATACTAGAGTATCATTAATTAATGAGTCCTTTATTTTATGATATGAATGGATAGGTTGAGTGGCCAAAGCTAATTCATAATTGATGATTTGAATGATGGAAATCAATTTATTGGTGTTTTTTTTTTAATTGAGGAATCATTTACTACCAAATAATAAAAATACATTTTTGTTTAACCTGTTACATTTTTATTTATGTCTCACATTTATTTTAATAAGTTATGAGATTTTGATAATTTAAGTTATTTATTTTTTTAACTCATAACTTATATCATAACTTATGACAACTTATGATATTTATTTTTGTAACTCATGATAACTTAAGTTATTAATTATCTTAACTAATAACTTATGATATTAATTTTATAACTCATGTACTCCCTAAAATGAATAAGGGCGTCATTGATTTTAATAAAAATAAATCAATTAATTTCCCTTGATGTATAGTGATTAAATAGAGTATGATTTAGAGAATGAGTTCTCTCTCTTCCTAACACTCCCCGTATATTTCTCTCCATCAGAAAGTACAGAAAGTTTCAAGGGAATACAGTGAGTAACTCCATCTCTTCAAGATAAAATATTATCATCATGAATACATATATGTGTTACTTTATTGTGGATATGTAAAAATCATGAATTTAAAAGATCTTGACTATTATGTATTTTTAGAATTGGTGTCATAAAGTTCAAACATAAATTTCTAACATGTGGTATCAGAGTCTTGATTACTAAATTTATGATTTTTCATATAATTTTATTTATGTTAATTATATTAAATTTTTGTTGTGAATTAGATCTTTAATTATATCACTAATACTAAAGTAAATTAATGTGATTAAAATTATTATTTATTTGATGTCTATGTTATGTTTAATTTGTTAGTCGTCAAAGTGACCAAATTAATAAGTTTAATAGACGTAAAATTAAATAAATTCAATTATTCACAAGTAAGTGATGCTTGTTATGAAATAATTTAACATTTCTTTACAAAAATATTAAAATTCATTGATTATAAAATATTTCTAGATCGCCCAAAGGTTGATCATTTGTTTTATAATTTTTGAATATAATTGTTGTTTATTTATATACTTAGTTAAGATATGTTTATATATCCAAAGATAATAAACATGTCTAATCTGAGTATAAATAATTACAAATTATATTAAATTTAAGTCAAGCATCAACTATGATTATTATTTTGTATTGTTATATCACCCAAAGGAGATTTCAATACATTATTATTATTATTATTATTATTATTATTATTTTAATCTAATTTTATATAAGTATTTATGTAAGTTAATGTTCAAAGCATTAATGTACGAGCATGTTTTATTTATTTGTAGTAACTACTCTTCTTTCTCTTCATTCGCAAGCTACATCGTTCAAACTTTCAATGGGCTTAATTTCTCTGAATGACGTGAGCAAGTCCAGTTTCACCTTAGTGTTATGGATCTTAATTTGACACTCATGACTGAGAACCCCCCTGCTCTTATTTATTCTAGCAGTACTGAGCAAATATCTTTCTATAAA